>NC_138229.1:2235821-2520821 GCF_964197995.2 Scardinius erythrophthalmus
TGATGTACAACCTTGATTCCTCCTTAAATAATTCAAATGTAGATGAACATCTTTCATTGTTTAATTCTATTTCAAATGATATTTTAAACTCTGTGGCTCCTGTGCGAGAAAAACGACTGAAATCTAAACCTGAACCCTGGCTAAACAGTACCACACAAGAACATAGACGAGTTTGTCGTAGAGCCGAACGGAAGTGGAAAAAAGATAAACTACAAGTATCTTTTGAAATTCTACGTGAATCATTAATTGGGTATCAAAAATCAGTTAAACTGGCAAAATCTCAATATTTTTCAGATATCATTGCAAAAAATTGTCATAAACCTAAAACTTTTTTACCATTTTAAACTCTGTTTTAAATCCAAATAGTGCTGTTTCGTTGAATGCCTCAGCTGCAGTATGTGAAGATTTTCTCAGGTTTTTCACAGATAAAATAGTTGACATAAGACAGCGTATAGTATCTTCAAATTATGACCTATCTGTCCCGCATCTCTGCACTACAATTTGTAATGAATTCCAGACAATTTCTTTAAGCTCCTTTCAAGACATAATTAAGCATTTGAAACCCACTACATGCCCACTTGATATTGTCCCCACTCGGTTTTTTCTTGAGGTCTTTGATGTTGTCGGACCAAGTATTTTAGCTATAATAAATAAGTCACTTCTTACAGCAACCGTTCCAAGATATTTTAAACATGCAATTGTTAAACCACTGCTTAAAAAACCTAATCTCGACCCGGCCGTCTTATCAAGTTATAGACCGATCTCAAATTTGGCTTTCATTTCTAAAGCCTTAGAAAAGGTTGTTTTAGTACAATTACAGAGCTTCTTAGAAACAAACAATATATTTGAAAAATTTCAATCTGGTTTCAGGAAGCATCATAGTACGGAGTCTGCACTTTTAAAAGTTTTAAATGATATTTTATTAACTGTAGACTCAGGGGACTCAATGATACTTCTACTTTTAGATTTAAGCGCTGCTTTCGATACCGTCGACCACAAAATTCTTATATCGCGTCTAGAAAAATATGTGGGTATTGAAGGTCGCGCTCTGGACTGGTTCAAATCATATCTCGAAGATAGGACTTTTTCTGTTTGTCTTGATGGTTTTTCTTCATCCAGCTGCGCCCTGATGTTTGGAGTTCCTCAGGGCTCCATTTTGGCTCCTGTTTTGTTCTCATTATATATGCTTCCTTTGGGGTCTATTTTTACCAAGCACAAGTTGTCATTTCATTTTTATGCTGATGACACCCAAATTTATTTGCCCCTGAAGCACAACGACAAAACAGCTTTGAGATCCTTAGCTGCATGCCTGGCTGATATTAAGTCTTGGCTTTCTTCAAATTTTTTGCACCTTAATGAGAGCAAAACAGAGGTTATGGTTTTTGAGCCTTCAGGCACCTTTAATTATGATTTGGGAGACTTAGTTTGTTATGAAAGACCCTCTACAAAAAATTTGGGTGTCATTTTTGAATCCTCACTCAAATTTGACAAACAGATAAACTCTGTAGTTAGATCTTGTTTTTTCCAACTACGATTGTTATCTAAAACCAAGAGTTTTTTAACCTTTTCTGAGTTTGAGAGAGTGATCCATGCATTTGTGTCATCTCGGCTGGATTATTGTAATTCTCTCTATGTTGGAATTAGTCAATCTAATATAAATCGACTTCAGATGGTTCAGAACGCAGCTGCCAGACTTTTGACTGGTACTCGCAAGTTCGAACATATTACCCCTGTACTGCGCTCCTTGCACTGGTTGCCGGTCCACTACAGAATTGATTTTAAAATTTTACTTTTTGTTTTTAAAGCTTTGAATGGTTCAGCCCCTACTTATCTTTGCGACCTTGTGAACCCAAAAACCTCTGTTAGATCTCTGAGATCCTCTGAACAAAAATTATTGATGGTCCCTAGATCTAGATTAAAGCTGCGAGGTGACCGGGCTTTTTCTGTTGTTGGGCCAAAGTTGTGGAACAGTCTCCCGGTCTCCCTCAGATCAGTTTCATTAGAAGCTGAATTTAAATCTAAGCTAAAAACATACCTTTTTTCTCAGGCATATAACTGTTCCTAGACTTTTTAGACCATTTATCAGTGTTTTGATTTACTTATTTACTGCATTGCGGTCTTTATTATATTTATGTATGTATGTATGTATGTATGTGTTATGCATGTTTTTGTGTATAGGTGTGTACTGTGTGTATATGCGCATGTATGTATATTTGTGCATGTGTACATGTGTATGTGTATATATGCATATGTGTATATCACTTATTTTATATATTTTTTTTTTTTAGTATGACATTGTACAGCACAGTGGTCAACTATTGTTGTTTTTACTGTGCTTTATAAATAAACTTTGATTTGATTTGATTTGATAATGTTACAAAAGATTATATTTTACATAAATGCTGTTTTGTAAACTTTCTATTCATCAAAGAATCCTGGAAAAAAAACAAATGTCAACATAGATAATAATAATGAATGTTTTTTGATCATCATTCAAATGCAAAATTTTTCAAATGTATTCAAATAGAAAACTGTTCTTTTAAATTGTAATAATATTTCACAATATTACTGTACTTTTTGTATTTTGAATCAAATAAACGCAGCCTTGGTGAGCAGAAGAGACTTCTTTTAGATACAAAAAAAATCGTACCGATCCCAAACTTTTCAACGGCAGTGTATTTTCCAGAAAGATGTGACGTTGCGCTTCTCTCCAGGTTCCTGTACTCGGATGAAGTGCAGATCGGCCCGGAGACGGTGATGACGACGCTCTACACCGCCAAGAAATACGCCGTCCCGGCCCTGGAGGCTCACTGTGTGGAGTTCCTCAAGAAGAACCTGCGGGCGGACAACGCATTCATGCTGCTTACACAGGTGTGTGTGTGTGTGTGTGTGTGTGTGTGTGTGTGTGTGTGTGCAGGGTTTGAAATGATCTTTTTCACTCACCGGCCAATTCGGCTACTAAGTTACCGGCCATTCAGAACTTCTACCAGCCAAAAGAAAGAAAAGAAGTAATAAACCAGATTAAACTTCGTCACAGCTTATATATTTATTTATTATAAAATTTCTTATTCAAACAAAATCCTGTCATCCAGCGTCTCCTCCCTTCCTCTTTCATCCTCTTCACCAAAAAATGGGTTTTAGGAGGACAGATCAACACAGAGCATCAAACACCACGCAGAACAAAGCAAACCTGTGGTCTCAGGATCAGCCAGGGTCTGCTGAAAATGCAGGATGATGGAAAATAACTCTTTTCTGTTCACCAAATGCTTTTTAATCTTCGCTAATGCTTCAATGCTAATGAACAAGCGCGCCGGTATTTGTTGTGTAGTGACGAGTGTGTTCAAGTAAGCAGATATGAGCAGATTCTGCACTATACACTATTTAATATATCATGACGACTCACGAGTATTTGTGCTTAATCTGTGCAGATTTGTTTTATGCCTGGTTCAGAGTACACAATTTTTTTGTCTGTTACGACAGTCGTGGACAAGAAACATGTCAGACTACACGTTACTTTCCGATTGCGTACACAGACACACACATTCACTCGCACACATATATACACATGCACACACACTTGCTTACTCACTCACTCACACACACACACACACACGCGCTCACTCATTCACTCACTCACACAAACACACACCCACACACACACACACACATACACACGCGCTCACTCATTCACTCACTGACTCACACACACACGCGCACATACACACTTACTCATGCACACACACTCACTCATTCACTCACTCACATACACACACACACTCACACACACACACACACTCACTTATGCACACACACTCACTCGCATGCACACACATTCACTCGCGCACATACACACTCACTCACTTACTAATGCACACACACTCACTCATGCACACACACTCACTCGCATGCACACACTCACTCACGCACATACACACTCACTCACTTACTCGCGCACATACTCACTCACACACACACACACTCACTCACTCGCGCGCACACACTCACTCACTCACTCACTCATGCACACACACTCACTCGCATAAACAAACACTCACTCGCACACACACTCACTCACTCGCGCACATACTCACTCAATCACTCACTCACTCACTCACGCACATACACACTCAGTCACTCACACACATACACTCACTCACTTACTCACTAGCGCACATACTCACTCAATCACTCACTCACTCACTCACGCACATACACACTCAGTCACTCACACACATACACTCACTCACTTACTCACTAGCGCACATACACACTTACTCACTCACATACTCACTCACGCACACACACACAAACTCACTCTCACACACACACACACACACACACACACACACACACTCTCTCATTCACTCTTGACGGAACCGTTGTGGAGGACCGAAACACTTTTTTTAACATGCTAGTCTTTTTATGGTGATGTAATGAAGCATCGCGGACGCGGCGTCGGTTGTCGTTCATAATGAAACGAGATGAAACAATAGAATCTTGCGTCCCGGCACCCATTGTCGTTTACGAATCCCCACGACACCCTACGTCAAACGGATCGTGCCAAAATCGGGCTATAATCGTGTAATCTGAACCTGGCATTACACAAACTTCCCCACTAAAGTGAGTAAACATAATAAGACAAGTAACACGCCAAATTGGCTCGTGATTTAACAGCGTTACCCGCCACTGTTGATTTTTACACTCATTTGGCAGGTGTTAATTTCAAACCCTGAGTGTGTGTGATGTGTGTGTGATGTTTTACTTCCAGCTCCTGTGGCTCTGATTCTGATAGTGTTGTTTGTGTCAAGGCGAGACTCTTCGACGAGCCTCAGCTGGCCAGTCTGTGCCTGGAGAACATCGACAAGAACACAGGAGACGCTCTGGCTGCCGAAGGATTCACAGATATTGATCTGGGTACTGTATCATGGATTCAAGCCCACAATGCACCACAGTACAGGCCTGCTGCTCAGTCAAACCACAACAGGACTGAATCAATATCAATATTAGGGGTGGGAGGAAAACAATGATTCTCCAACGCATTCTGAAAGTTTCAGAATCGATTGTGAGTTTCGTTTTTATGGCATTATTATATACTCTGCTTACTTTTAATTCCACACACAAACACAAAAAAACCCAGAACCATCGATTAAATAGTCTTCCATAAAGATAAAAAATGTTGAAGTGAATTACAAAGGTGTTTCTCAACCACTGTGTGGAAAATAATCACATGGCAAAAAATAAAATAACTTAATTTAATTAAATGCTACAAAACAGAATATATAGTCGCTTTCAGGCAGAAACCGTGTATCTCTATATTTTGTAATTTTTTATTTGTTTTATTTGTAAAAATCAATGCTATTGGCCATCCTTTACCTCTGTCTGTGGGTTTTACAAATATTCAAAGCATTTAAAAGAGCTTGTGACTAAACCTAGTGACTCCATTGGCTCCTCAAACTGTCAGTCAAACCTCATAACTCCACCAATATGAAGTATTGTAATAATTAATAAGATAGGATTGGATCGGATTGTGACTCCCAGAATCGGATCGGATCGCATCGCGAAGTGCCTAAAGATTCCCACCGCTAATCAATAAATCTCATTATCATGCCAAAAATTGAAGTCGTTTTATTTTTTTGTTCTTAAACTTGTTAGTGTTGACTTGAAAAACTTCTTCAAGCAATGTTTTCTTTTACTTCACTGATAAATAAAGGCCACGCGCCATTATTTTAAAATTATATACTCTACCGTTTAAGTTTCAGTATGATTTTTTTTTCTACTTTTATTCAGCAAGGATGCATTAAATGATCAAACATGATGATATTTATAATGTTACAAAATCCTGTTCTTTTGAACTCTATACATCAAAGAATCCTGAATATATTTACATGATTTCCACACAAATATGAAGCAGCACGACTGTTTTCAACTGATAATAACGAGAGCAGCAAATCAGCATATTGGACTGATTTCTGAAGGATCATGTGACACTGAAGACGCTGGAAATATAGATTTGATCACAGGAATTAATTACATTTTTAACATGTATTCCAATAGAAAACAGCCATTTTGAATTATAATATTTCACTTTTTTACTTTTTTATGGTATTATTGTAAATTTTAAATGGAGTTCGTTCAGTAGCACATTAGTTTTACTGTAGTATTGGAATTAGTGTCAACAATTGAAATACAACTTTTGTCAGCATCCTCACAGATCTCTCTCTCTCTCTCTCTCTCTCTCTCTCTCTCTCTCTCTCTCTCTCTCTCTCTCTCTCTCTCACAGACACACTGTTTGCAGTGTTGGAGAGAGATACTCTGGGCGTGCGAGAGGTGCGTTTGTTCGTAGCGGCGGTTCGCTGGGCGGAGGCCGAGACGCATCGACAGCAGCTTCAGCCCACGCCGGAGAACAAGAGACGTGTGCTGGGAAAAGCCCTCAGTCTCATCCGCTTCCCTCTCATGACGATCGAGGAGTTCGCCGCAGGTCTCCATCCGTTCTCGCTTTCTTTTGTATCACATTTTTATGGCTAGGGTTTATAGGGGGAAATACAGGGTTTGTACAAAGTGCTTGAATTTAACTTTTTGTAATTTAAGTCCTGGAAAACTCTTGAAAACAGACATATTTATGAAAAGGTACATGAAAAGCATTTGAATTATTGAAAGACAAAATATGTGAAATTAGTGTTTAATTTGATTGATAAAACAATCTTTACACGTAAAATGAACGCTGCAGCCCGTCTGATGTAGATATAGAGGCATTTCGCATGAGTTATGTGATGAGTGTGATATTGCTCATATAAATATCCAGGTATATGATACAGATTTAATTTTTCAGGTCAATCATATTTTCATGAGGGGGGAAATCAGTTTGAATAAGAAAAACTATATATTTGTCATGTATCCTTTCAATAGTTAAAGTTACCACAGTCATTGCATCCACTGAACTTTATTTGTACCATTCTGTTTTATTTTAGTTTATCTATTTACCTTTTTTAGAATTTGAAAGATAATAAAGATATTGTTTGATAAGTGAGATCTCTAATTGAAGTCCTTGAAAACCAAAAAAGTAGTGCTTGAAAAGTCCTTGAATTTAATTTTACAGTATTGGTACGAACCCTGTAAATGTGAGCGTGTGTGTTTCACTCAGGTCCTGCTCAATCAGCCATCCTGACGGACCGAGAGGTGGTGAGTCTCTTCCTGCACTTCACGGTGAACCCTAAACCCCGCGTGGAGTTCATCGACCGGCCGCGCTGCTGTCTGCGGGGGAAGGAGTGCAGCATCACGCGCTTCGGGCAGGTGGAGAGCCGCTGGGGCTACAGCGGGACCAGCGACCGCATCCGGTGAGCCGGAGAGACATTCTCACCAGCCGCGTTTCCATTACACTTCAAATTGCGCAAATTGAGAATACGCGCAATGGAAACACGACCGTTCGCAAAGACCCGCCCCCTTTAGTTACTGTTGCTATGTCCGACAAGCCACCCCTCTCTCACACACACCATGTTCTCACACAGTGAAACACACATCGCGGAGCAGAGTGAGACAACACACTGAGACAGGGCAGACCAGTGTACTTTTGATATGAAACAAAGTCTCACCTTTCAAATTTGGTAATTTAAAAAAAAAGAAATTTAAACAATAAATACCGTTTTGTGGCTCTTTAATGTGTCTGACAGATCGCTCCGTTAAAGCTGCTCGTGACCCGATCATCTCTTCCTTCTAGTTCATTTATAGCATCAAATAAACATGAATGAACATCAGAAGGAATGTTGTTTTATCAACCTCAGATTCCAGATGTTTTTTTTTTTTTAAATTGACCCATGTGACTGATTTTGTGATTCAGGGTCACATATCGCAAAAAAGTTTTTCCGCTGGTTTTTCAGGTTATTCGAAAAAAGGATTATTTTTGCAAAACTGCAATGGAAACTGAGTTCTTTATTAAACTCATAAAAGACAAAAGTATCACAGAAATACTGGGAGAAACTCCTCATATGTGCCGCTCACAGTATAAGGGTCTTTCCTTGCTATTAATGCTTTGATAACACACATACGTCTCCTTCCATTAATAATAATGGCTAGTGCGGTGGATGGGATATACGAAAACTTACCGCCATCCGTTGCCATGATTTGAAGGATGATTTATCGCGAGAGGAAAGAACAGTGTTTTAGCCGTATAACATCGGTTAATGGAATCGCCATCATTTTACAATAGTTTTTTTATCGACATTTAGAAAATATCGCAAAAGTTTTGTGCAGATCTGTAATGTAAACGCCGTGGCTACAGTCACCGCTTGTGTGAAGTGCACTAACTCAATGACCGTGTTTGCAGGTTCTCTGTAAATCGCAGGATATTTATTGTGGGTTTCGGGCTTTATGGATCCATACACGGGCCTACAGACTATCAGGTCAACATACAGGTACATCCGTCCAACAGAACGTGTTTTCTCATCAATGCAAGTTCAGATTTTTTTAAATATTTTATATATATTAACAATATTTAAAATTGTATTGTATTTTATTTTAATAAATATTAATTGGTATTTCAGTTTTATTACTTCAGTAGAAGTTAAACTAAAGGAAAATGAGAAATGTTTCATTTCTTTAATATTTTATTCCAGTTAATAGTGTTTCCAAACTTGTCATTTCACTGTTATTTTAGGATCATTGAGATGTAATTATAGTTTTTATTAATTAATATAAATATGTATAAAATCAAATGTGTTGTAATTGTGTTTTTGTCAGTATATTATATTTTTAAATATATTTATTTTATTTATTTTTAGAAAAATGTATTATTATTTTCAAGTTTTGTTTATTTTAATAGAAGATAAACTAAATGAAAATGAGAAATGTTTTAAAAAGTTTTTTTTAAATATTTTATTTCAGTTTATAAAGTGTTTCCAAACTTGTAATTTCTGTTATTTTAGATTTTATTAATAATTTGAATTAGTTTGTATTTAACATACATATATATATATATACATGTGTATGTTAAATATGTGTGTGTATATATTTTAAATATATATTTTTAAATACATTTTATTTTGTTTAAAAAAGGTAAATATGAATTATTATTTCAGTTTTAGTTATATTTATTTTATTACAAGTTAAACTAAAATGAGAAATGTTAAAAAATATATATATTTTATTTCAGTTAATAAAGTAATAAAAAAACTTTTATCGTGAATTTAGTTTTAGTTAACTGATAATAACAGTGCTGTTCAGTTGATCGTAACCGATAGTTTTGCACGTCATTGGTTGCACCAGATGTTGACATGTCAGGCCGCTCTAACAAACAGTGTTTGAAAGCGTTACATTGTTCAGAAAGTCAAACTTTTATAGATTTACATCTATGCCTTTGGCTCACTCTTAAATGTGACTTCAAGGTCATTCAGGGTGTACGGTTTATCAGTGCATGTATAGAATGCATGTACTGTGAACTGAACCCATGATCTTAGAGTTTCCAGTGGCCTGATCTACTGTTTGAGTTACCAGAACAACTAGTTTATGGTGGGAAAGTATTTTAACTCTCCAAAATACCCACCTGATCATTTACAGAATTATTCTAATAAGTAAACACTGCTTGTAAGGGCTTGTGTGCTTCACAGACCCTGATTGAGTGAGTTTCTTTCAGATCATCCACACAGACAGCAACACAGTTCTGGGTCAGAACGACACCGGCTTCAGCTGTGACGGCTCGGCCAACACGTTCAGGGTCATGTTCAAGGAACCGGTGGAGGTTCTGCCCAATGTCAATTACACAGCCTGTGCTACATTAAAGGTGAGATCGTGTGTTTATCAGTTAATCTGCTTAAACTAACAGTTTGATGCAGTGATTCTGGTTCCCTTTTTTTCCATTTCCTTCTTGCCTGAAACGAGTCGTCAGATATTCAGTCTCACTTCCTGATGAACCTGTGTAGGTTTGTAACTAATTAGCATAATGCCAGCCTCTGGTCTTGATTGGTTGAGCAGCATCTCTTTGCTCCGCCCTCAAACACTGTAGTGTATCTGAGACTGGTGTCTCAGAGTTGGTGTTGTTCATGTGGAGAAGACGCTGTTTTCTGCTGACAAAGCAAATCCACTTTGATGAGATTGATACGGTAAAACTCGGTAAAACCATCGTTACTGTTCTAGTATCAAGAGCTGAGATTCGGATATGATAATGAGCGTTTGATTTTGACCAATCACAGCAGACTGGGCTATCTGACCAATCAGATCAGAGCAGCTCTTAGAGAGGCGGGGTTTAGAGAGACTGAATCTTCAAACGAACCATTTCAGATGCTGAGAGAAAAGAGCTGATGCTGCAGTGGAGATTATGAAGAAAATTAGTGTTTTTTGACCTTGGACGCATGCAAACCAGTTGTAGGAGACTCCAAAACAACATTAGGCACTTTTAAAATAGCACTGCTAATGTACATTTATTAAATATGGACTTTTTCATGACTTATAAAACAAGTTCTGAAGATCAGCTTGATGTGCAGTGAATCTGTCTGTCTGTAACGTTCCTCTCTCTCCTCTCGAAGGGTCCGGATTCGCACTACGGCACTAAAGGCATGAGGAAGGTCACGCACGAGTCCTCCGGCACCGGCACCAAAACCTGCTTCACGTTCTGCTACGCCGCGGGCAACAACAACGGCACGTCCGTAGAGGACGGCCAGATCCCAGAAGTCATCTTCTACACGTAGTTAGAAGATTCGACTGGCACATAATATTGCACTTGACCGTAACACTGACAGTACGTAACTGTTACAGGAAGAACGTTTGTCTTCAGGAGCTTCTGTGTTTAATAGCTGACTTTGGAGGGCTTATATTTACACTGACTGTTAACAGCAAGTGAATTACTCAACCATGACTAACTGAGATGTAACAAATGTATCTTTATTTTTGTGTATCGGATTTTGCATCAGTCGATCTGGGTTGCGATTAAAAAATCTTGCCAAAAAAAGCACCTCATAATGTTTTAGAGCTTTACATTTAACTCCATTATACAGGGAAAATGACTTGATGTGTATGCAACTGATTTGTGGTTATTCAGCCCTACAGAAGTAATTACTGTACATATTTTTGTCATTGAGTTTGGACTGAAATGGTCTTTTAGATTATTATTTGAAAAAAGCTAATTATATCAAATCAATCAGTTTCCATGTTGGAGTAGTTCCTGCGTTCAGCTTTTGGTCTAGCAGTGTGATTGTAGACCAGAAGTCTTTGGGAACTTCTTTTCTTTTGTGCCAAGGTTTCCTTAGATACATTCAGCACTTAACTGAACTAGAGGGTGAAAATCCATTCAGGAACACAGTATTTATTTACAGGATGAGCCTCAGTCTGATGTTTCTTGATTGTAGATGGGTCGGTTATATTGGGTCTTTGTATGACTGCTCATGTCCAATAAAGTTTAATCATTCTTTACATTTGAATGTTTTTGTCCACTTGTTTTTAAGGACTTAAGACTCTGACGACACACACGTGACCCAAGGGTTTCAGCGACTGAATATACAAAAATAAAGGAAAATTCTAGCTTTATATTCTAATAATTAGTCTATAATAAGAAATACATGGAATACTTCTTTAAAAATTTTAATAAATAATAATAAAAAAACATTAAAATAGGTTCAGTCTCTGTTTTTGTCTGTTTTTATATATTGCTTTATGCAATAAAATTTCTTCAAAGCAGCTTTACAGAAAAATAAATGTGAGCCAGTGTTATTTTAGTATAATTGAGATACTATTATAGTTTTTTTTATTAATATTTTGGATCAGATTGTTTTATTTACATATTATATTATTTACATATTAGGCTAAGTTTTTGTTTTATCATTTTATTTGTTTTTGTTTTTTAAAGTCTATATAGTTTTTATTGTCTATATTAGACAATAACTATTGTTTTAGTTATTTTAGTACATCAAGTTGAACTAAATTAAAATGAGAAACATTGCTATACCAGCAATTTCCTTTTACTCCAGAGGCCATTTTAAGCTAATTCTACAGAATGTTTATCAACTATCTTAATTATTTGATCTTTTTTAGTAATTAAATCTTTAAATGGTTTATTTGTCGTTTTATTGTCCAACCTGATCCAGACGTCGTCTCCTACTTGGCAACAGTCCTCTTGCTGCTTCTCCAGTGCTGCCGTCTTCCGTTTAATCTCTGTAAAATTAACATAAAACATCAGTTCTTCAATGTGCTGATCCCATTTCCCAACTTTTTGATTGTGCCTTCCGCCATTTTAGCGATACCATTGCTCTCTGGGGCGTCTTCTCAAGGACAGGTCAAGATGAAGGGCCCTATTTTACCTATTGTCTAAAGCGCACGGTGCAAGTTCACGGTGCACGGTGCAAGTTCACTCAGGGCCGAATCCGAATCCACTTTTTCTAGTTTAACAACGGGAAAAATGGTCGGCGCTCCCGGCGCATAGTCTAAAAAGGTGGTACCTATTCTCTTAATGAGTAATGGGTGTGTTTTGGGTGTAACGTGCAAATAAATCAATCAGAGTCTCATTTCCCATTCCCTTTAAAAGCCAGTTGCGCTCGCACCATGGCGGTTTGCTATTTACATGGCGGAATTTGCAAGACTGTACGCTTCTCCAGAGAGGAAAAGAGGGAAAGAGAGCTGAAGCAGAATACAGGAAAGCAAGAAGTTATAGAATTGTTTGAAATTCAGCAGATCAACAGCCTTGACCAAACCATCAGTTTAGTTCTAACACTCCTTTCTTTAAAAGGGGAAGGATACTTAATGTATCAAATAATGAGACTAAGTTTGATACTTGCATGTCTCACCGATTTGAATTAAACTGTCCTGATGCAATTTGTTGAGGCTCCAGTTGATATTTGCTGATGTGGTCTTGCTGAGAGAGAACCAGTGGGAGTCAGAGTATCTTTGGTGAATGGAAAGACAAGGCCGCAGCCTGGCACAAGCTTGGGGGTCCTTAGAAATCTTCTAGTTCAGCATCATCTTCACATCAGGATTCCAGAAAAGGACTAAAAAGTAAGAGACGTGATCTTGTGATCAATGATTTTTAAAGCGTGAAGATGTCACACCCTCTGGAGGTGTGTGAGCTAGAGACCTGCACGGGTTCGGGTACCCGACGGGTGACCCGCAAATTTTGCTCAAACGGGTGAGAAATATCCAACTGTGTCGGATACGGGTGCGGGTCGGGTCGGACACGGAGGAAACACGGGTTTAAACACGGGTTTAAAACAATCACGTGCAAACGTAAAAATATATGCATATTTTTAGGAACACACTTACAAAAATATGCCTGTATTTCAAGTTGATAAAATAATTTAAAATCCACATCAGTTTATTTGTGCCCACGCCCGCTGTCACGGAGTCTGTCTCTATACTATACCTACTTTCACTTTGAAAAAAAAAAAAACGTCATAACCGCGCGCGCGATCTGCTTGCAGTCGGCGAGATGGATGCTGAAGAGTTGGAGAAAAGAATAGATAGGACTAGGAGATTGTAAAGTTGTCGACAATACGTTATCAAAAATCAAGTCCAATTGTGTGGGAGAAATTTGGAGATATCTGAAGAAAACAATATTGTGAAAGGATTTGCTGCATGCATTTTCGTGTTGGATTGCCGCAAATGTGGATTCATCGCCGAGGAAGCACGCAGTAAGCAGTTCTATCAAACAGTATTTTTCACATTTACTGTTAAATATGTGTTGTGTGCAGGCAGGGCGTGTTTGAACCCAAAATTGTCAGATGTAAGCTAGACAAAATTGCGTGGCAGAAAATAGTGTTGTAGCCGCGTCTGTTATTAGGCTACTCGAGTTTTGTGGTAACGTTGGCTATGTTCTTCATGTACCGGCCGTTTGACAGATTCGGCTGAAGTTGTCCTTGTGTTAATGGTTGTGTAATAACTTCTGTATGACCGGGCAATAAACATTTTTGTAAGTGTGTCTATAATGTGATAGTCTAAACTGATTTTATTTCGGGTGCGGGTCGGGTGTCGGTTCTATTTTAAGCGGGTCGGGTCGGGTGCGGATTTGAATTAGTGCTGCTGTCGGAAAACGGGTCGGATTCGGTTTTAAGCACTGCGGGTACGGGCGGGTGCGGATTTAAAAAATTGGACCCGTGCAGGACTCTGGTGTGAGCCTATAAGAAGTTTTCGCTTTGGAGGGAGATTTTATGACCCTTTGTGTTCTAGAAGGGCATTTGAATATGTATTTTCATTGGGTGTTTAAGAAAAAGAATCTTCAAGATTCTTATAATACTAATGCGTAACAAAGTTAGCAAAATGTAATGTAAATCAACAAATGGGGGACGAAGATTGGAGTTTATAGAGACTAAACATGCCACACATATGATTTTGGTTAACCATAGTATGCAAAGTCTGAAACATTAACCCAAAAGAGTTTACAAGAATACATAGGCCAAACCACATAAAAGGAAAATCATGAGATGGGAAAATTAGATACGTTTATACATTTCTCAAGTGGTTATATATAGAATA
This sequence comes from Scardinius erythrophthalmus, assembly GCF_964197995.2. Taxonomy (NCBI): domain Eukaryota; kingdom Metazoa; phylum Chordata; class Actinopteri; order Cypriniformes; family Leuciscidae; genus Scardinius; species Scardinius erythrophthalmus. The sequence goes on from NC_138229.1 coordinate 2,250,267, forward strand.
TATAGGATTAACAGGGTTTATTTATCCTTCTCAGCAAGAAGTAAATGAGAGTCACAACTCTCTGGAAATTCCTTTTGGGGTCGTAAAACTTCTTATCAGTCTTAATGTGTCCTGTAACAGGACACCGAGTTTTGCCAGTGTGTTACCTTCATTTGTGATGTTAGTTTTGGGGGTTTCATAGACCTTTGTTGGGTGAGTGAGTTTGCTGGATTATTCATTAAATATAGCGAATAATTTGTGTGTGTCTGATTGGTCCAGATGCTACATAATTAAGCATTTATTGTTTTAAAAATTAATCGTCTTTTCCTTGTTAATTCATAGTAAATATGACTTTTAATCAAACCTCGACGTGTTTAACCTACTGGTTCTGTGAGACATTGCTACTGCTTTCACTTTCATATTGATCTAGCTGTTTTTTTTGTAAGACACTTAGAGTTTGCTTTTTGTTCTCCATAGTCGTTTATGCTTATACATATGGCTTGTCATGGATTGCATTTTAGGTTTATTTGCAGAATACAGTCGTGTATTTTAAATTGCGTGGCTGTGCACTTATGTGCGTGTCAGGAGTGTGTGCGCGCCCCCCAAGAGAGATTTATTTGAAGAGGCATTCCCAATAGTTGGGTTCAAAGCAGCTCACAGTGACGGCCCCTAAAATCTGTTACTGAAGGAAATAAGCGCTTTCATTTCTTAAACAATCCTGTTCTTCATGTGTGCTTTTGATTTTGGAAATACTTTGACCTAATCCATAGAAAACAATACCTATATACAACAATACAACCCCCACCCACCACCCCACCCCTCGCTCCCTCCCTCCTCCTGCAAACATCTCGTCTTGAATATAATCTTAAACATCAGCTTATAGACACGCCTCATGTTCATAGTCATGGCTCATGTTTTTCGCTGTTCTGAAGCACCAGGAAGTGAGTCCCGTCAAACACTTTGAAAGTCCATTACAAGTAAAAACTTCTAGACTGCTGATGGATCAATAGAGTGTGAATGAAAATGGACTTAAGTAAGCGTTTATTATTTTACAAAACTAATTGTCTTTTTCTTGTTAATTCATAGTAAATATCACTTTTTAAACTTGACGTGTTTAACCTACTGTTTCTGTGAGACATCGCTAATGCTTTCACTTTCATATTGGTCTAGCTAAGATTTATTTGTAAGACACTTAGAGCTTGCTTTTTGTTCTCCATAGTCGTTTATGCTTATACATATGGCTTGTCATGGATTGCATTTTAGGTTAATTTGCAGAATACAGTCGTGTATTTTAAATTTTTGTGTGGCTGTGCAATTATGCTTGTGCAGGAGTGTGTGCACCCAAGAGAGATTTATTCAATTACTTCAATTTAGTTTGCATTTTTACATGTTGCATATTTTTAAAGAATATACTGTATAATGACTGAAAACATGTTATTTTTGCAACAAATGGCAATTTAGCCCTGTGTTTTATGTAATCTGTGTTTTAGTTTTCTCTTGATTGAGAAAATTAAACAATTCACATTTCTTCATAATTTAGTTAACCATGGTCCATGGATGATGATTAGCGTAACTCCATTCATGAGGAATTTGGATTATTATGATTAGAATACCTTTAGCACAGATTTCTTGTTAATTTACATTTAATCATTTAGCAGATGCCTTTGTCCAAAGCGACTTACAAGCGAAATTATTTACAAATTAACTGTTCAGAAAGCACACACAACATGATACCCTAAGTGTGTTTGTTCTGTATTTGTTGCAGGTGACGCCCAACATCTCTCAGAGCTCAGGATTGTGTTGATGGGATATAGAGGAGCTGGTAAGAGTTCAGCTGGAAACACCATCCTGGGCAGAGAGGAGTTTGGCTTGAAGAAATCTGCTCAGTGTGTGAAGAGACATGGAGAAGTAGCAGACAGACACATTACTGTCATTGAAGCTCCAGGATGGTGGAGTAATAACTTTTTAGAGGAGAGTCCTGAGTTACTGAAACAGGAGATTTTGCTCAGTGTGTCTCTGTGTCCTCCAGGACCACACGCTGTACTACTGATCATACGTGTGGACACTAGATTTAAAGAGAATAAGAGAAAAGCATTGCAGGAGCATCTGGATCTTCTCAGTGAGAGAGTCTGGAGTCACACTATAGTGCTGTTCACTCATGGAGACTCTCTGTTAGACACATCTATAGAGCGGCACATTGAGAGTGAAGGGCCGGATCTCCAGCGGCTGCTGGACAAATGTGGGAACAGGTTTCATGTTCTCAACAATCGCAACAGGAGTGACGACACTCAGATCAAGGAGCTGCTGGAGAAGATTGAGGAGACAGTGGCACTAAACAACGGCTGCCATTTTGAAATAGACAGAAAGATTTTACAGGAGGTGAAAGAGAGAAGAAGAGCAGAGGAAGAGAGAGCAGAAGAACGAATGAAGAGGATGCAAAAAAGGAGAGAAAACATCAGATCACAGATGAGTGAGTCCATATTAGAGATGCACCGATTACAATTTTCTAGGCCGATTCCGATTTCCGATTTTTCATTGAGTTTGACCTGCAGATACCAATCTTAGCCGATTCCGATAAAAAACAATTCTAACCACTTTACAGCACACACAAATATTTATTTTCGATCTTTTCTTTAACCCTTTCATGCCTAAGTTTAAAATATTCTAACTGACACCCCCACCCCCCAGAGTGAGTTTTTTCAAGGCGAACGTTCCCTTTAATGTTTCCATGGCGACGTGTCACGCGATACACCGCAGCCACAATAATACTGTATGACAGATGTGTCGCTTTTATTTCGCTTTTCCTTTTTTATTCAAAATATTCACAAACTTGCTTACCATGTCATCAACTAGCCCAGGGGTGGCGAACCTGTTCAGCATGATGAGCCAAAAAAAATCCCTCATCACTGCAAAGAGCCACACAACAGATGTGTCTAACAATAACATTAAAATGTATTACTTTTACTAATTACATATCACATAATACTTTTCATGGATTTTAATGTTTGTCAATGTTTGTCATAGTATCAGCCTACCTAAAAGGTTACATGACTCAGACTTGTTAAGTCTGGCTTGTATTCAGTTGTGGCTACTCGTAGTAATTCTTTCACATGCGTGTCAGTCAGGACAGAGCGATGCTTTGATTTCACTTGTTTCAGTGTTGAAAAAAGTGATTCACACATGTAAGTTGACCCAAACATTGACAATAGTTTGACTGCAGCCTGTTTGACATTGGGATATCTCTCATTCGGCACAATCTTCCAAAACTCCACGGTTCCTTCCCTCAGAACATTTTTAAGTCTGTCATCCTCAGAAAGTTCAATCATTTCAAGCTGAGTTGCTGCTTCATCTTCCACTAAAGGGGCTTTTAAACAGTCTGATTCAGCAGTGAATGGGTTGAGAAGAAATTAAATTTGTGGTCTTTTTTGGCGTAGGCCGGAGAATCTGTCCTCAAAACTCTGTTCGAGATTTTCAAGCAGTGTTGCATACCGTGCAGTACTCCCGTTTACAACCTCTGCTGCTTGTCCACTTGCCTTCAACAAGGATGGAAAATGTGTTAACTGCCTCTTTTGTAGCTGAGTCTTGAACAGCTTGAGTTTGTTGACAAATGTGAAAATACTCTGCACCAGGTCAGACACCATCTTTAACTTCCCTTGCAGATCCACATTGAGGCCATTCAGATAATGCAGCATGTCAACCAAAAAAGCCAAGTCCGAAATCCACTGGGGATCACGTAGCTCAGGATAGTCCTTATGTTTCTCTGCGAGGAACAGCTTCACTGGATTTAAAAGCTAAAAAAAACGAGAAAGCACATTACCTCTTGACAGCCATCTTACAGCACAGTGAAGAAGAAGCAGATCAGATGGAAGATCTTCAACAATCTCAGCAATTAGATTTTTGAACTGCCTGTAATTGAGAGCATGTGTGCGTATAAAATTGACAATTTCCAGCACAGGTTTCATGATGTGATCAAAGTTCAGCTTTTTAGACACCAAGTGCTCTTGGAGGATAATACAGTGAAATGTCCAAAATTCAGGAAAACGGTCATCAGCTTTACACAGCCCTACAAGGCCTTTCCCAGATCCCAACATGGCTGGTGCTCCGTCAGTGGCTATTGCTGTTAGCTTTGATAACGGCAGATCTGCTTTCTCAACAACAGCCATCAGTGTCTCTTTCAGGTCGATGCCACGGGTTCTGTCTTTCAGTGGCACAATGTCAAGCAGCTCTTCCTTAATTGTGCAGTCTTCTGACACAAATCGTACAAATATCGCTAACTGTGGCTTATCTTGAACATCGGAAGACTCATCCAAAGCAATGCTGAAATATCGGCACTTCTGAAGATCTGAATATAAATGTGTTTCAACTGAGTCGTTAATGTCCGATATTCTCTCTTCAACTGTGTGCCGTGACAGCTGAAGGTCCTTTACTGAACGTTTCAAATTTTCATTTTCGGGACAAAGAATAGCAACAACATCACTAAGGCACTTTTTAAGAAACTCCCCTTCACGATATGGTTTTTTTGCACGAGCAATGTTCCATGCCAGTTGATATGACGCTAATGTCACTGTCTCTGAATGCTTGGTAAATTTCCGAAAAAGCTGACTTTGCTTCTCTGACTGACGTTTCAAAGTGTTTACCTTGTGCTTGCGAAGTTCACTGCCTTTGGGAAATTCCCGGGCCACCGAAGAATGTGAAATGGTGCTCAAGATTTTAAGCCTTAAAATGCGACAACGACGTCTGGCATATCAAGCAGAATGGTTTTCCATTTCGTTCAACAAAAAAATATAAATCCTCCCTTTCAGATTAAAAATGTTCGGTGCTCATCTTCATATTTGCGCTTAGCTGTATGCTTCTTTGATTCTGCCATGATAATTCCTACTAACGTACTTCACGTTAACCTGACAGCGGCAGCTCCTGTCAGTCACTAATAGGCTAGCCACGTTAAATTGCGCGAGAGTTGAGGTTCTGTTAAAAAAAAATATATAATAATAATAATAATAATAATAATATATTATTTTAAAAAGTCAAATTACATTCAGAAAATACATTTAAATTCATTCCTATTTATTTTTAAATAAAATTTAGAAATTCTAAAAAAGTTGAATGAATTGTGATTGTATAGCCTACACAACATGACTGAACCGAGCCGCAAAAAAGCAGTCAAATAACTGCTATTTGTAGAGGCATTCCCAATAGATGGGTTCAAAGCAGCTCACGGTGACGGCCCCATATATACTATAAAGATAACTTCAACGATAACTATATTTGCGTCCACACCAACAAACGTTAACGGTCTGTTTATCGTAAGCTGGCACACTGTGGTTTCAAAGTGAGTAAAATGGCTTTAACCAGCAGATTTTCTCAGCATGCTGTGTTTTGAGTGAAGCCAGTGTAATCGATCTAACTATCTAACAGTGAATTTAGCTAACGTAGCCAATATAGTGAAACAAAAACAACACCTGGTCTTTTTCATCGCAACTTCAAAGGAAGCAAGACAAGCGCTGGATACCTGAGGTAATTCTTCTCACCATTTATTCAGAGGGTATGAACGATTGTTTTCCATATCCATTTTCTTGAAATGGAGATTGACTTGTCAAAAAATGCTGGATTTTTCTGTAGCTCTGCGATTAAGTTCTCTGCAATGTATTCTGCCATTTTAAATGCGCAAGCCCTTTAAATTCAAATGAATTCTGATTAGCTGTCAGTGTTTTATCATTCGACAGCTGGAAAAAAATTGTTATGAAAGTGATCCCAACGATATCGTTCCTCACATCTTTATCGTTATAGTTGTGGTGTGAACTCTGCTGTTCTTTAATATGGAGAATGATTTTTAGAAATATATCTTTATTGTTATTGTAATGTATTTGAGTTGATGTTACAATACCTGATGGCCACTAGAGGGCACCCCCCCCTGGTTGGTTGTTGCTGTTGTGCTGTGCTGTGCAGAATAAACCAGTCTAAAACAGTGCAGTCTCAAGTTCCGCTCATGTATATTCTGAAACACAACAGAATAATTCTTGTTATTATAGCATATTGATGCAAACATAACATAAATTGGCGATGAGAATAAAGTTGCCACTGCCAATATCGAGCCTTCGGTCGATGGCTACGATCATCGGACATGTCGAGGCATTTGACAAGGCAAGAGAGCAACGGCCTGCGTATGTAGAACGTTTTGAACACTTTGTGAAGGCTAATGGCATTAGCAAAGGGAATAGAGTGACAGTTTTTCTCAGTGTAAAGGGGTTCATCGACTTATAGACTTTTAGTCTCATTGCACCAGTTAAGCCCGGGACTATGGAATACGATGAGATTGTGAACACCCTCCAAGCACATTTTACCCCCAGGTCCATTGTGATTGCAGAGAGGTTAAAATTTCATAAACGGAATTAAGCAGAGGGGGAAAGTGTTGCACAATATGTGGCGGTGTTAAAGAAACTGGCAGAGCACTGTGAGTTTGGCGACAATCTAAATGACGCACTGCGAGACCGATTCCTGTGTGGCCTGAGTAGCGAGTCAATTACAAAGGAAACTATTGACTGAATCGGAGCTCACGTATAAAAAGGCTGTGGATTTAGCGATGTCAATGGAGGCTGTATCTAGAGAATCACAGCACTTGAGCAACTCATTGAAAGTAAATGCCATGTCTCTGGCGTCAGAATCGCCCAAGGAGAAATTTATAGATGTGGAAAGTCCAGTCATATCCAAAATGGGTGTTTTTACAAAGATCAACTGTGTCACAATTGCGTAAAGAAAGGCTACATTGCACGAATGTGTAAAGGTAATAAGACAGAGGAGAAAACACTTAGAACTACAGTAAAAGGGAAAAGTGGAAAATGGAAGGAACATACTGTAATGATACAGAGACGGATGCAATTGCAAGTAAACAGTTTATTGAACAAAGTGACAATAAAACAGCAGGTCAGCGGACAAACACTCAGGTGACAATGACACAGGGACTTTGACGGGCATGGCCTGCGGTGATGATGCACAAACGAAGATGATGCACACCGAAGATAATCCACACCAGGAAGGTAAGAGAAGAACACAGGAACAGGACGCGACACCGGGGAAGCCACAATGATCTGACAACATGAGACAAAGATCACTGAACATATAAAGGGAATGGGAAGTGATTACAGCTGGCGCTACTAATCAACCTGAGATTGTATACCACACCCACACACACACACACAACCCACACAAACACACAAGAAAGAGACAGTGGATTCATGAACCGTGACACAGACAAAGAAAAGACCAATTCACCGAGTGGACGCTAATATGGAAAAGAGTGAGGAAGAGACAAATTCAGACAAGGATACGGAACTGACACTACACAAAGTGACAGCAACACTGCACAATTCTCCACGGGTGAACAAAATGAAAAGTGAAACTGATTTAGTGTCATCTGCAATAAAAGTACGACCAAAAATTGAGGGATTGCCAATTGAGATGGAAGTGGATACTGGGGCGGCGGTCTCTATTATCTCAAGTGAACTAGCCGGACGGACGTTGTTCTCAAGACGTATACAGGCAAAGTCATCCCACCAGAAGGCGTCATCAAAGTGTGTGTCAAGCTAAACAGACAAAGCGTACTCTTACCTTTGTATGTTGTTACAGGAAATGCAGCTGCTCTGTTGGGACGAGAATGGCTTCACAGAATTCGTCTAGATTGGCGTGAGATCAAAACTGTAAGAGCAGTGCATCAAGTTAAAAGTATGGGTTATTCTTCTAAAAAGTATGCCAAAGTATTCAGAGAAGATCTAGGGACATTCAATGGGTATACAGCTACCTTAAATCTTAAACCGGGAACCCAACCAAGAATTTTCCAAGCTCAAGTGATACCGTATGCCATCAGACCCAAGGTGGAGGAAGAAATTGACCACTTACTGAAAAAAGGAATCATTTCACCTAGGCGATTCAGTGAATGGGCAACCCCGATTGTGCCTGTAATAAAAAAAGGTGGCAATGTTAGGATCTGTGGTGATTTCAAAATAACGGTGAATCCAGCTCTGGGTGCAGGACATTATCCATTACCCCGAATCGAAGATTTGATTGCTTCACTGGCTGGGGGACAAAGATTTAGCAAACTAGACCTTTCACATGCTTACCTGCAGATTACTGTGCTTGAAGATTCACATAAATATCTTACCATCACGACCCACAAAGGGATGTTTGTATACAACAGATTACCCTTTGGCATCACTTCAGCTCCACTGATATTTCAAGAGTCATGGAAAAAGTGTTACAAGGGCTACCGTGTGTACATTGTTTTTTGGATGATATCCTGGTCACAGGAAAAGATAATGCTCATCATTTAGCTAACCTGGAGGCTGTGTTGAGTCGGCTGGAGAGATGTGGACTTTGTGTTAAAAGAGAGAAGAGTGAGTTTTTCAAAACTTCATTGGAGTATTTGGGACATGTGATCGATGCATCAGGGCTTCACAAGTCCCCGGACAAACTGCGTGCCATCGCCGAAGCACCAGCTCCTGTTAATGTTAACCAACTCCGATCTTTTTTGGGACTGGTTAATTATTATGCAAGATTTGTGCCAATTATGGCCACAGTTCTACACCCCCTGAATGCAATGCTACACAAGAAGGTAAAATGGAAGTGGTCGCCAAAATGTGAGAAAGAGTTTCAAGATGTTAAAACGCAGTTGCTAACACCCAGTCTGCTCACACATTATAATCCAAGATTCCCAGTTCACTTAGCTTGTGATGCTTCACCATAATGGCTGGGAGCTGTACTTTCACACATGATGCCGGATGGGCAGGAAAGACCCATAGCCTTTGCGAACTCTGAGTAAACCTGAGCAAAACTATGCGCAACTAGAACGTGAAGTGCTAGGAATTATCTTTGGAGAAAGGAAGTTTCATACTTATCTAAATGGACGTCACTTCACATTATTAACAGACCATCGTCCACTTACCACCATACTCCATCCTAACAAAGCAGCTCCATCCATGGCTGCTGCAGGACTTCAGAGGTGGGCTCTTCTGCTAGCTGCACATAACTACACAATCCAATATAGAAGTGCTACTGACCATGGGAATGCTGATGCGTTATCCCGATTGCCACTGCCTGTACAGCACAGAGACAGGAAAGATGCATAAAAGAAATGGATGCACTTCCAGTGTGTAGCAGCGAAATCAGTAAAGGAACCAAGAAAAATCAAAGACATGCATGTCCTGTCAACAAAATCTCCATGTCTCTCACCTCTACATCCCTGGGCATGGCCATGAGCTCCTTGGCAGCGAATTCACATCGATTTCGCTTGTCCATTTGATGTTTCTGGTGGTTGTTGATGCACACTCAAAATGGCCAGAGGTTCATGTGATGGATTCGACAACTTCCTCAAAGACAATTCAAGATCTACGTGCTACATCTATTCAGTCGTTACGGTATACCTGAAACACTAGTTAGCGACAATGGCCCACAATTTACTTCAGAGGAGTTTGGATGTGTTCTGAAAACAAATGGTGTTAAACACATGCGTTCTGCACCATTCCACCCAGCCACCAACGGACTGGCTGAACATTTCGTTCAGACTTTTAAACATTCACTGAGAGCATCCAAAGAACCAGTACCATTACAGCAGAGATTAGACTGTTTCTTGTTACAGTAGAGGAATACACCACATAGCACAACAAAAGAAACCCCTGCTATGTTATTCTTGCATCGCAGATTGAGGACATGGCTGGATCTACTGAAACCAAGTTCAATGTTCTTACTGTGCCCTCCATGCAAAACACAGAGACTTCAATGTGGGTGATTCGGTGCTGGTCAGAGATTATCGACGGGAAGAGGAGAAGTGGAAAACCAGAACTGTTTCTTCTCAGTCAGAACCATTGTCGTACATGGCTCAGGTGGACAGTTCACAAAGCTGGAAAAGACATGCAGATCAAATGTTAGACTGTCATCCAGAAATTACAAAAAACACAGAACCACTGCCAGCAGAGAACAGTACATCACAAATACTGGAAGTTAAGGGACAATAACTGCCTTTAACATCTAATAACATCGAACCAGATGCTCTAGACCAGCATGTAACCAAGCTTGTTGAGCCAGCTACTGCTTCTTCCCCAAATGTGAGAAGATATCCTGTTAGAACCCGTAAACCACCTAACAGACTTGGGGCCCTATTTTAACGATCTGAAACGCAAGTGTCAAAGCGCAAAGTGCAAGTAACTTTGTGGGCGGCTCTCGGCGCTGTTGCTATTTTCCCGGCGGGATAAATGACTCTTGCGCCCGGCGCAAATCTAAAAGGGGTTGGTCTGAAGTAGCTTCATTATTCATAGGTGTGGTTTGGGCGTAACGTGAAATAAACCAATCAGAGCATCATCTCACATTCCCTTTAAGAGCAGACGCGCTTTTTCCTTGGCGTATTGCTATTATAATGGCGGATTTGCCAGGCGCGCGCCAGGAGCGGTTCACAGCCGAGGAGACCGACGCTCTCGTCACGGCCGTAAAAGAGAGAGAAGTGACATTGGGGATGGAGAAACACACCCAAATTAGCTTCGGTTAAACAGGCATATAATAATGTGGGTAAATGTGTAAGCTAGATGTATGCTTTTATAATAAATTGTCTATCTATCTATCTATCTATCTATCTATCTATCTATCTATCTATCGTTTGTAATAATATGATTTGCAAAAATGAAAACTGCTGCTTCTGTGTAGATTAAAGAATCAAAGTGTATGCGCGTAGTGCACGCTATACATTATGGTCAAGCATGCGCCCTTAAAATAGCATAATGAACAACGCGCAATGCACCACTGACTTTAGACTAGTTTTTTTCTGGCCAGTGGCGCTATTGTTTTATGGAACAGTAAAATAGCACCAGGGAACGTTTGCGCCGGAACACGCTTTCTTTTTTGCACTGAACCGCCCAGGGAGCGCAAGTTCATTCCCTAGTTTAGCGACGTGCTTCTGTGGAGGGAAAAGTGCGCTTTGCGCGGGTGCAAAATAGAAATGAAACATGCGTCGGTGTACAAAGTCAATTGTGCTGGGTGCAAGATAGGGCCCTTGATCTGTAAAATGTTTAGATGTTCTGATGTTCTATACGCAGTTGAATGTGTTAAAAGTGTTACATACTTTTGGAGTGAGTAGTTTGGTTGACGTCAATTAGTAAAATGGACATTTGTAAGATCAGAGGCTATTTTTTATTTTTTATTTTTTGCCAAAACCTTTACTTATTTCATATTGGTAAATACAGATAATATTTTGGATCTGTTTATACAAGTTTAGGCTGTCTTTTAAAGTCTTTTATAATTATAAGCAGTAACAAATGGTATTTTTTGGCTTTATTTACATCTAGTAAATGAATGTAAATGTAATACAGTCATGTATTTGCTGGTGCTAATAGCCACCAGTGCATTAATAATGCTTTCCCAGGTGAGAACACGCACAAGAGATAGATTTATTCATTGGTTCAGAGGCACAATTTAATTTCAGTAACTCCTTTTCACAAAGAGAGATTATTTAAAAAGATTTAAGATGTCACCCACCTTAAGAAGTGTGTTTGTTCTGTATTTGTTGCAGGTGACGCCCAACATATCTCAGAGCTCAGGATTGTGTTGATGGGATATAGAGGAGCTGGTAAGAGTTCAGCTGGAAACACCATCCTGGGCAGAGAGGAGTTTGGCTTGAAGAAATCTGCTCAGTGTGTGAAGAGACATGGAGAAGTAGCAGACAGACACATCACTGTCATTGAAGCTCCAGGATGGTGGTGGAATTTCTCTGTAGAGTTCAGTCCTGAGTTACTGAAACAGGAGATTTTGCTCAGTGTGTCTCTGTGTCCTCCAGGACCACACGCTGTACTACTGATCATACGCGTGGACATTAGATTTAAAGAGAATATAAGAAAAGCATTGCAGGAGCATCTGGATCTTCTCAGTGAGAGAGTCTGGAGTCACACTATAGTGCTGTTCACTGTCGGAGACTCTCTATTACACACATCTATAGAGCGGCACATTGAGAGTGAAGGGCTGGATCTCCAGTGGCTGCTGGACAAATGTGGGAACAGGTTTCATGTTCTCAACAATCACAACAGGAGTGACGACACTCAGATCAAGGAGCTGCTGGAGAAGATTGAGGAGACAGTGGCACAAAACAACGGCTGCCATTTTGAAATAGACAGAAAGATTTTACAGGAGATGAAAGAGAGAAGAAGAGCAGAGGAAGAGAGAGCAGAAGAACGAATGAAGAGGATACAAAAAAGGAGAGAAAACATCAGATCACAGATGAGTGAGTCCATATACTTCATAGTGCAGATACACACTGAGTTTATTAAGTAAGTCATGAAAATGTAACACTCACAGCAATAATAGCAAGACACTTCTTGTCATTAACTGCTATTTGTAGAGGCATTCCCAATAGATGGGTTCAAGGCAGCTCACAGTGACGGCCCCTAAAATCTGTTACTGAAGGAAATAAGCGCTTTCATTTCTTAAACAAGCCTGTTCTTCATAGGATGTGCTTTTGATAACGGAAATCCCTTTACCTAATCCATAGAAAACAATACAAAAAATAAAAACCCTGCAAACATCTTGTCTTGAATATAATCTTAAACATCAGCTTTACACTGATAGACATGCCTCATGTTTGTCCCGTCAAACACTTTGAAAGTCCATTACAAATAAAAACTTCTAGACTGCTGGTGGAACTATATTTTATTTGGAGCTCCAACTAAGGCAAAAATATGTAATGTAAAATGGACATTTGTAAGATTAGAAGCTGTTTTTATGAGCAAAAAATGTCAACATGTTCACCGTTTTTTGCGAGACACTTTTACTGCTTTCATATTGGTCAATACAGATAAGATTTTGCATCTGTTTATGCCAATTTAGGCTGTTTCTTCCCCCATAAAGTCTTTTATAAATATAAGCAGTCACAAATGGTCTTTTTTGGCTTTCTGTTCATCTAGTAAATGAATGTAAATGTAATACAGTCATGTATTTGCTGGTGCTAATAGCCACCAGTGCATTGATAATGCTTTCACAGGTGAGAACACAAGAGAGAGATTTATTCAGTGGTTTAGAGGAATAATTTAGCCTAATTATTTTTAAAGAATATACTTTCTGAAAATATTATTCTGAAGCTATTTGGAATTTAGTCTTGCTTAATCGGTGTGTTCTGTGATCTGTTGTTTTGTCTGCAGATCATTCAAATTAAGCTATTTTCTTTTCTTCATAATTATTCTCCATTGATAACGTCTCGGTTACATATAGTAACCCTCGTTCCCTGAGGGAGGGAACGGAGACGTACACCGTGGTGATCGACGAATAGTAATCTCGCTAGAGAGGCCAATCTACTTCGAGTGAAACTAAACAAGCCAATGCACATTGGCGTGCAATCATTTACATCAGCTGTGCAGCCTCACAGCGCGGGTATAATAAGCAGCTGGTGGTGATTGCACTTCAGTTTTTTGCTGAGGAGCCAAGCCTGAAAAGCTGGTCGCCCCGGCGGGTAGCGGCAGATGTGGCGACAGGACGTACGTCTCCGTTCCCTCCCTCAGAGAACGAGGGTTACCATATGTAACCAAGACGTTCCCTATCATCCAGTCACTACAACGTACGTCGTGGTGATCGACGAATAGGAATCCCTACCAAAGCGCCACAGCTGCTGCACCCCATCCAGCGCCCTGTGTAAGCCTCCACACCTTCTTGCCTGGAAGGACGATAGGAGCGGGCTTACACCGAGAGTATCCGTCACTGTTGTTCCGTGATAACCCATACAGTGAGATTATTGGATAACACTGGGAAAGCGTGCCCGATCTGAGGGAGGGGAACGCTGCGGGAGCCACATTCTTAAGGAGAGTTATGTGGGAATAGACATATGGACTAACCCAAAGGGTTGTACTGCATATGAATAGTGGGTGACTTAGCCCAAGAGAAAGACACAGGCTTCCGTTAGGAGCAGCCGTGGAGAATATACACACATGGGATCCCCGTAGAGTCAATCATGTGGGACCCAGCCTAGACCCAGTTCTCAAGGATTCAGTGGATAAAGGCCTGGCACCAGACGCTCCGCCATGTCCGGGCCGAAGGTGATGGAGGATTCAACAGGTTGACTCTGGAGCAATAAGGATGCACAGTAGGGTGCAGCAAGCCGACAGAGCCGGTACTCTCAATGCTTCTATCTGTTTAGGGTGAGAACACGGGAGGACACAGGCTCTACACGTAGGCTATAGTATCTAGCGAACATGTTAGGTGTCGCCCAGCCCGCAGCTCTACAGATATCTGTTAGCGAGGAGCCACGTGCCAGCGCCCAGGAGGATGCAACGCCTCTCGTGGAGTGTGCATACAACCTGAGCGGGCAGGGCACGCCTTGAGCTTGGTAAGCCAAGGCGTTGGCATCCACTATCCAGTGGGCCATCCTCTGCTTGGAGACAGCCTTTCCCTTCTGCTGGTCTCCGTAACAGACAAAGAGCTGGTCTGAGGTCCTGGCGCTTTGAGTTCTGTCCACGTACATACGCAGAGCGCGAATGGGACAGAGCAAAGCCAGGGCTGGGTCTGCCTCCTCCAGGGGCAGCGCTTGCAGGTTCACTACCTGATATCTAAAAGGAGTGGTAGGAACCTTGGGCACATAGCCAGGCCGGGGTCTCAGTACAACATGGTTGTCACCCAGATCGAACTCTAGGCACCGAAATGCTTGCAGGTCCCCTACCCTCTTGATCGAGGCCAGTGCAATCAGCAGCAAAGTCTTCAAGGAGAGAAGCTTTAAGTCTGCTGACTGCAAAGGCTCAAAGGGAGCATCCTGAAGTGCTTGAAGCACCAGGGAAAGGTCCCAAGAGGGTATGGAGGGGGGACGAGGAGGATTCAATCGCCTCGCCCCCCTAAGGAACCTGACGACCAGGTCGTGCTTTCCAACTGTTTTGCCATCTATGTGGTCATGATATGCTGAAATAGCGGCAGCATGTACTTTGAGGGTGGAGGGAGCCTTCACTCCAACCCTTGCTGCAAGAAGGAAAGCACTGACCCTATCGAACATCTTCGGGGGTCCTCTCTGTGAGAGGAACACCATTCGACGAACAGGTTCCACTTCAAGGCGTACGCACGTCTCGTAGACGGCGCACACGCAGAAGTGATGGTGTTAAGTACCTCTGGGGGTAAGTCACCTAGAACCTCCGCGTCCCGTCCAGGGACCAGACATGGAGTTTTCAGAGGTCCAGACACGGGTGCCATTGGGTGCCCCGTCTCTGAGTCAGAAGATCGTTCCTCAGAGGAATGGGCCAGGGAGGGACTGTCACGAGGAGCATGAGTTCTGGGAACCAAGTCCGGGTGGGCCAATAGGGAGCCACCAGAAGGACCTGCTCCTCGTCCTCCCTAACTTTGCACAGGGTCTGTGCAAGTAAGCTCACTGGGGGAAATGCAAATTTGCGGAGGCCCCGGGGCCAGCTGTGTGCCAGTGCGTCCGTGCCGAGTGTTCCCTCGGCCAGGGAGTAAAACAACTGGCAGTGGAAGGTCTTTCAAGAGGCAAACAGGTCTACCTGAGCCTCCCCGAACTCTCTCCAGATCAGCTGAACCGCCTGGGGGTGGAGTCGCCATTCTCCCGGGAGCACAGCTCGTGACAGCTCGTTTGAGCCCCCCGGGGACATACATGGCTTGAAGCGACCTCAGATGCTTCTGACTCCAGAGGAGGAGATGGCGGGCGAATTGCGACATGCGACGGGAGCGTAGACCACCTTGTCGGTTGATGTACGCAACGGTCGCAGTGTTGTCTGTACGGACCAGCACGTCTCTGCCCTGAAGCGGCCTTTTTAAGCGGCTCAGAGCGAGACGTACTGCAAGCAACTCGAGGCAGTTGAGCTCCGCGATGGTCATCTTCCCACAATGGGTACATGACTCATCCACAAAAGCTGCCTCAGCGTGTTTAATGCCCAGACACACGAGGCAGCGATCGTGACCATCCCGTGAGCCCAGGTAACGACCGCATCCAGAAACACACAGGTAGAAAGTCATCTTTAAAAAGACGTGTTCTATCTGTGTAAGCTCTTTTAGGGACTGCTCTCGCTGGTGCTGAAACACGCAGGGGAACAGTCACTGCGAACACAGACAGGAATGTGCACCTGTCTGTGCGCTGTCTCTCTCTCTCGCTGGCAGGTCTTACCAGCTGTAAAAACAGCTTTTGAGCGCTCTGATGGCGCACCTTACCAGCTGTTATAACAGCTTCTTTTTTTTTTTTTGCTCAATACACACACAGACAAAAAAAAGACACGGTTCTCCGCGCCAAGTGGAGTTAGGGCACAGTTGCATAGCAACGGCCCGTTCCACTGGCGGGACACGAGTGTATCCCTTAAGCGCCCCGCCATCAAGGGTGGTGAGGAAGGAGGAGCCACCGGAACGGTTTCTGGCAGTAAAAAGTGCCGTCCACGTCCCCGTAAGCTCCTCATGCACTTCCGGGAAGAAAGGCACTGGGGTGGGTTGGAGGGTCACGGTGGAGGGTTCCACAAGAGCCCGACCCCGTTGGTGGCCCGGGAAAGCATGGCCATCATCTCCAGGTCCGTCTCAGGCATCGTTGACACACCCAAAGGAGGTAATGGCGCTGAGTCGTCATCCGCGGAGAACTCTGACCCACCCTCCGATGCAGCAATCGACATCTGGTCTTCGCGGGGGACAAAAAAAAAAAAACACAGAGAAGAGAAGACTGTTCACGCTGCCGTGTTGTGACACCCACACCGAAAAAGGAGAGATCCAAAGGCTTGTTTCTCAAAAAATTTTCACACTCTTTGTAGAAGCAACAAAGTGCTTGGCTCCGAAGCAAAAAGCTGAAGTGCAATCATCACCAGCTGCTTATTATACCCGCGCTGCGAGGCCGCACAGCTGATGCAAATGATTGCACGCCAATGTGCATTGGCTTGTTTAGTTTCACTCGAAGTAGACTGGCCTCTCTAGCGAGATTCCTATTCGTCGATCACCACGACGAACGTCGTAGTGACCAGACGATAGGAAACCTTCGTTCAACTCTGAATTCAGAGTTTAATTGATGTAAAATGCACTTATATGTCATTTTTTAATCAATAATGTGTAGTTTGACACCAATACAGATAAGGTGAACCTTATTTCATGGACCCCTTTTTTACAAAGAGAGATTATTTAAGAAGATTTAAGATGTCACCCACCTTAAGAATTGTGTTTGTTCTGTATTTGTTGCAGGTGATGCCCAACATCTCTCAGAGCTCAGGATTGTGTTGATGGGATATAGAGGAGCTGGTAAGAGTTCAGCTGGAAACACCATCCTGGGCAGAGAGGAGTTTGGCTTGAAGAAATCTGCTCAGTGTGTGAAGAGACATGGAGAAGTAGCAGACAGACACATCACTGTCATTGAAGCTCCAGGATGGCGGAGGAGGTTTTCCTATGGCGAGTTCAGTCCTGAGTTACAGAAACAGGAGATTTTGCTCAGTGTGTCTCTGTGTCCTCCAGGACCACACGCTGTACTACTGATCATACGTGTGGACACTAGATTTAAAGAGAATAAGAGAAAAGCATTGCAGGAGCATCTGGATCTTCTCAGTGAGAGAGTCTGGAGTCACACTATAGTGCTGTTCACTCATGGAGACTCTCTGTTGGACACATCTATAGAGCGGCACATTGAGAGTGAAGGGCCGGATCTCCAGCGGCTGCTGGACAAATGTGGGAACAGGTTTCATGTTCTCAACAATCACAACAGGAGTGACGACACTCAGGTCATGGAGCTGCTGGAGAAGATTGAGGAGACAGTGGCACAAAACAATGGTTGCCATTTTGAAATAGACAGAAAGTGTTTACAAGAGATGGATTGTAGAAATAAAACAGAAGAGCACCTGGACAAATGGAGAGAGGAATCCAGATCACAGACTAGTGAGTGACATCATACAATTTTATGAATATTATCTACATATAGTCTCAGATGTGTTTCCTCCTCATTGTTCTAGACCATGGGCCTAATTTTTTAACTTATAGTCTGTGTACTCTAAAATCCATGCCAACATTAATGTTTATAAAAATGGTCTTTGACTAAGCAGGCATACACACTTTTCCTTGTGACAGAGAGTCAGAGAAACATGGTTTGGATGTTGGCTGGTGCTCTTTTACATGTTAATGACATTAATAATGCAAAGATCGGAAACCATTCTGCTGCACACAATGTAAAAATCATTTGCGATTTATAAATTGCATATCTGGAAGAGAGGCGTACGCACGTTTTTTGTGTCAACTATGCACATTGTAGAAATTATTGTGAGATCAAATGTAGGAAGGTTTCTACGCATTTCCAAAAGTAGGAAGGTTTAAAATCTGGGTACATGGGAACTTCTTAAAATGTAATAATGATAAAACTGATGTTATTGTTTTTGGTCCACCTCCCCTTTTAACCCTAAAAGGGGCAACATATCCTGGGTGATACAAATATTGTGGGGAGAGACAAGGAAAGTCTAGGACTCATTTCTTGGTTTCATGTTGAAAGGGTGTTTGTTGTGAATTTTTAGATCTGGTGACTTCTTTCATACATTCTTTGTTTAGCTCAAAGGCAGCATTTAAATACAACATGAGCACCTGTAGTGGGAAATCTAATAACCTTCAGAAAAGTTTATATTATAATATTTGGAGGGGACATACATGTTTAAAAAGTTGTTGTTAAGCATTAGCTTGTTACGTTTATGTTGAAATTTTATTAATTACATTTTTAATAATCTGTCTGTAAATGCAGGTCACGTCGCACCTTTGGGGGTATAAATGAATTTAGCCACATTTTTAAAACATTTATTTTCTCATCATTTAAACTAAACATTGTTTGTAATGTTCTGTCGAACATTAAGTATAATGCCTATTTATGAATATATTAGCCTACTGTATCATATTTAATACACAAATTTCTAGGGCCTATAAATTATCAATATGACCAAAACTTTGCTGAAAAACTTGTTGTACACAATCAACATCTTGCCTTCTGTTCTCTGATTGATAGTTTATACTTTTTTATCAAGTAAAGTCTTTTTGTATAAAGTAAATGTAAGATACACATTTACTGGATGGCAGCAACTTGGGTTTACTTGATTATTCACACATAATTTTTTAATGTTATAAATAAAAATTCAAAGAATTATTCAAGTAAACCCAAGTTGCTTCAGTCGAGTAAATGTTTATCTTACATTTACTTTATAAAAATTTAAGATTTCTGAGCAAAAAGACTATACTTGATAAAAAACTTATAAACTGCTCTGCTCTGTGGCTACTTTCGCCTGGGCCAGGAGCCCGATGCTTGAGCTGTCTGCTTCTGAGGAAGTGGATGTGCTTAACATCGAGGCGGGACAGATGGAAGACTCGCCCACCCCATCTTCCCACTTATGAGGAGCTTTTGGAGGTTGTGACTCGTGCGATGGCTAAATTAAACATCAACTGGCCCCGCAAGAGGCAGGTGGCGCACAAGAAAAGTAAACTCTATGAGCGCTTCCTGCAGCCTCAGTCACAGCATTCACGCCAGGGCTTACCTTGCTATCCCGACTTGCATAACGTGTTATGTAAGTCATTGAAAAGACTGTTCTCTTTCCGTCTGTTTAGCCCTTCAGTAGTGAATTACAGCTATATACTGGCAGCTAAAGAGAACGGTTATGAGATGATGCCGCGAGTTGAAGAGCCTCTTGGAGGCCCCGCTCTCACTTTCTGGGCTTTTCGGCGACACAGTTAATTTGGTCAACAAGAGGTTCAAGGAGGCAAAGAAGCAGTCGGTCACTTTCAAACAGTATCTATCTCAGCAGGGAGAAGCCCCAGCCGTCATCAAGCTCCTCTCACTGCCAACAACAAAAAGAGAGTGTTACCTCTAGAGAGCTTGGGTTTCAGCAACACGCTCGCCCGAAGCCTTCAAGCAAGAAAACGGATCTGAGGACAAGGCAAGAGGCCCTAACGCCAAATTCAGGCTCTGAGGGCAGTCCCCCCCGGGGAGGGGTGAGTGAGAATTGCTCCTTCACAGAATCCTCAGGTAATCGATGTCCGTATTCCAGCGTTAAGTGCTCTTCGGGACACACCGGTTCACAGGAAGGAAGTGCACTCCCTCTTGGTGAAGGAGACCATAGAACGTATTCCTGCTCCCGAGCGGGAGTCCGGGTTCTACAGCCGGTACTTCTTGGTTCCAAAGAAGAATGGGTTGCGTCCCATTATAGATCTGCGGCATCTGAACCGTTCTCTGAGGAGATTCAGGTTCCGGATGTTGACTATTCCCACCATCCTGAGTCAAATCGTCGATTAATCGCTAACATCCCTAGTATCAATGTATCAAGTAGTATCATGTACCAAGTAGGTTTCAGTTTATCAAAGACAAATATATGCAAACAAAATCAAAAATCAAAGAATTTTGATTCTTTTGTGTTGTCAATCAAACACAAAAAAAATAAAAAATTAAAAAATAGTGACAAATCAATTCTTTTCAGTAACACAATAATCTATTTCAGAAAATTGTCAATAATCTTCCACATAACGGAATAATCATTAATACCAAAAAGAATTGCAATCATGAATAACTTCGTTTCGGTTTTTGTTCACATATTTGGAAGTCCCCGCCATCATTAAGACAGACAAAATATACAGTACTGCCAATTTTTTCACCAAAGGTCTTATTTCTTTGATAACTTAAAATAATTAAGAACATGTAGGTAAGGAACGGAAGTCCCAAACCAACATATTTGAGCCAAATCATTTTAACATAGCACTGTGCAAAATTGTACACAGCGATGGCAATAGAAAATATCATCAATGCAATAATTCCTTTTTTTGCCAAACAATTTTACATATCTCGCACTTCTCAGCAGCTTAGACACTAAAATTAGCACTAATGATAAATCGTTCAATACATTATACAAGGCTAGGCTCAAACATAAAAACTATTTGTTCGGGCATGCGAATGGTTAATATTCCGGTTATCCAATAGGAAATCAACCATAAATTTATTGAGATAATACTCACTATCTTCTTTGAGGTTTCATCACAACGCCATGCAGAATTGGTGTTATTGCCTGCCATCGTCTAAGCTGCTGTTGCAAACAAAAGTTAGCAAGAAAGATTCGAGGAGTTGTCTCGTTCTGTCACCGTCTGTCTTTGCAATGTTCCTTAACCTTGTCACGCTACGAGGCCCCTTACAGTCCCTTTCACTGCAAGATTTTAGACCTCAGTCCTAAGTCAACCTGCGGAAGAAGGGCCTTCCGGTTTTCTGCTGAACCAGTCACTTTCGAAAGTTTTCTGCAGATAAGCCCCTTTTTTGAAAATGTAATAATCATGACTATGACAACAATTATTACTACGATAACTGCAAGACAAGTCCCAAACAGAGACTGCAAACTCCTTCACGTTATCCATCTTTTGTCGAATCTCCCTCGGGTGGGCCTAATGTATACTCTACTCCGAGTTCCTGGATAAGTTATTTTTAGATAATAACCGCTTTCCCATTGACCTATTGATTGTTGCTTATATGAGTTCAGAATTGGATGTGACCCTAGATATTTCATATGTACTGGCCATATAAGATTACCTTCTTTTTCTCCAGTTCTTGTATCCTTTATGTCTTGACACCTACCGTGGTATCTTACATACCCATTCGTTCTTTTACTAATGGTATTACACTTGAGAGCTACGGCCCCTTGTATCATGTATAGCAACAGGGCACTCCTGTATTGTTGGTCCGTGATATTTGTTTTAATGTAGTTTGTTAGTCCAGAGATACAGTGGGTACGGAAAGTATTCAGACCCCCTTACATTTTTCACTCTTTGTTATATTGCAGCCATTTGCTAAAATCATTTGTTAATTTTTTTCCCTCATTATTGTACACACAGCACCCCACATTGACAGAAAAACACAGAATTGTTGACATTTTTGCACATTTATTAAAAAAGAAAAACTGAAATATCACATGGTCCTAAGTATTCAGACCCTTTGCTGTGACACTCATATATTTAACTCAGGTGCTGTCCATTTCTTCTGATCATCCTTGAGATGGTTCTACACCTTCATTTGAGTCCAGCTGTGTTTGATTATACTGATTGGACTTGATTAGGAAAGCCACACACCTGTCTATATAAGACCTTACAGCTCACAGTGCATGTCAGAGCAAATGAGAATCATGAGGTCAAAGGAACTGCCTGAAGAGCTCAGAGACAGAATTGTGGCAAGGCACAGATCTGGCCATGGTTACAAAAAAATTCTGCTGCACTTAAGGTTCCTAAGAGCACAGTGGCCTCCATAATCCTTAAATGGAAGACTTCCTAGAGCTGGCCGTCCGGCCAAACTGAGCTATCGGGGGAGAAGAGCCTTGGTGAGAGAGGTAAAGAAGAACCCAAAGATCACTGTGGCTGAGCTTCAGAGATGCAGTCGGGAGATGGGAGAAAGTTGTAGTAAGTCAACCATCCACTGCAGCCATCCACCAGTCGGGGCTTTATGGCTGAGTGGCCCGACGGAAGCCTCTCCTCAGTGCAAGACACATGAAAGCACACCTGAAGGACTCCAAGATGGTGATAAATAAGATTCTCTGGTCTGATGAGACCAAGATAGAACTTTTTGGCCTTAATTCTAAGCGGTATGTGTGGAGAAAACCAGGCACTGCTCATCACCTGTGCAATACAGTCTCAACAGTGAAGCATGGTGGTGGCAGCATCATGCTGTGGGGGTGTTTTTCAGCTGCAGGGACAGGACGACTGGTTGCAATCGAGGGAAAGATGAATGCGGCCAAGTACAGGGATATCCTGGACGAAAATCTTCTCCAGAGTGCTCTGGACCTCAGACTGGGCCAAAGGTTCACCTTCCAACAAGACAATGACCCTAAGCACACAGCTAAAATAACGAAGGAGTGGCTTCACAACAACTCCGTGACTGTTCTTGAATGGCCCAGCCAGAGCCCTGACTTAAACCCAATTGAGCATCTCTGGAGAGACCTGAAAATGGCTGTCCATCAACGTTTACCATCCAACCTGACAGAACTGGAGAGGATCTGCAAGGAGGAATGGCAGAGGATAAGCAAATCCAGGTGTGAAAAACTTGTTGCATCTTTCCCAAAAAGACTCATGGCTGTATTGGATCAAAAGGGTGCTTCTACTAAATACTGAGCAAAGGGTCTGAATTCTTAGGACCATGTGATATTTCAGTTTTTCTTTTTTAATAAATGTGCAAAAATGTCAACAATTCTGTATTTTTCTGTCAATATGGGGTGCTGTGTGTCCAATTATGAGGAAAAAAAATGACCTTAAATGATTTTAGCAAATGGCTGCAATATAACAGAGAGTGAAAAATATAAGGGGGTCTGAATACTTTTCGTACCTACTGTATCTAGAATTCACTCTGGGATCCCTGAATTCGGAAAGTACTCTAGAGTCTGGAAGACAGTTCCAGTCTTTATTTTGAATCGTTTCCCTCTGACTTGATGTAATATAATCACTTCATCGCCTACCTTAAATGGGTTGGAGCTAAAATTTCCTTGATCGGGCTGATCTTCAATTTTGAACTCACTTGGTTTGACTCTGTAATTGAGAAAATGGGTACATTGGTCAATTAATGTGTCCCATTCTCATCTCTGCGTCTCATCTCATGATCCAAGATGTCAGACTAAGTCGTTTGAGTGCGTGTGTGTTGTGAGTTATCTGTGAGCTATCTGAGTAGTTTCATCAGTTTCATCAGTGTGAACTTCTCGTTCTCTAGTTGGACAAAAGTGTCACATTAATACTAACAAAGTGCGATCGTAAATCCTTCAATTTATGGTCAAAGCACAACAGTTAGTATCTCCGTGCCGTCAACTGAACCTTATATCAAGCGTGGCTTGTATTTCTGACGGCTTTTCGCGGGTTTGGAGGATTTGGATGATCCTACCTGGTTGGACTGTGGAAGCTGTCTTGGAGATCGAAGTTATCTGTAGAAGCTGAGAGCGAATAACTGGAGTGGATTACCCACAAAGTGGATTTGGATTCCACTGCTGCACTCCCTACCGGTACTTTACTATGAAGGGCTTTATTGGTGCTTTTGGAGAAGAGATGAAGGGCCTGACTCGAATGCTGTGTTTTTTTATTTTACTGTGCCTATCTAGCCATTACAATACTGAAGGTGGTTTTCACGGGTATGACAAACCATATTTAGCGACTCCACTTACGTTCACAGCACACAGAGGAACGTCTGCATCTGGTTTTGCACTAGAGGTGCCGTGTGCCAGACTGTCTTCTATACTCCAGTCCTGTTTTTGCACCGAAGACCTGGTCTGTCTGTCCAGTGTTATGGCTCTTCAGGATAATTTTACAATCTCTATAAGTGCCCACTGGAATTTTAAAATAGTAGAGACAAATTCTAAATATTATAATATTAAATCATTTAGGCAGAGGTGCTTGATTGTTTTATTACTTTTGATTTCGGGAAACGTTCAACCTAATCCAGGCCCAGTTTCTGACTCTGCATCAAGCTTAGAAACACCTGCAGATTTTAAATCAAGGTGCGGACTTGGTTTTATTCATTTGAATGTTCGGAGCTTAATTTCTAAAATGGATATGGTTCGTATTTGGGCACAATCCACTGATGCGGATGTAATTGTTCTAACTGAAACTTGGCTAAGTAAATCTGTTCAAGACAAGGATATTTGTATTAGTGGTTATAATGTATATAGGTCTGACAGACCAAAAAGGGGTGGGGGCGTAGCAATATTTATAAAAAAAAAGGTTTTATGTTAAAGTACTGCTTTTTAAATCAGTGAGTAAACAATTTGAATTTTTAGCTCTCGATCTTGAGGTTTCTAAATCCCTCAGCATAACTGTTGTTGGTTGCTATAGGACACCGTCTGCTGATAGTAGTGCGCTCCCTTCTTTATTCCAGCTATTCTCAGCTCTTGATGCTAAAGAATTGGTAGTTTTAGGTGATTTAAATTGGAATTGGTTGCATTCAGCAACTGATGAATTTAAAACCTATTGCGATGCATTGAATCTTTTTCAGATTGTCGACAAGCCCACTAGACCAAACCTAAAATGTCCAGAAAAATCATCACTCATAGATCTAATCTTAACAAACACTCCCCATAAGTATTCAACTGCATCCATATTTGCGAATGACATCAGTGATCACTGTGTCATCGCAACAGTTAGAAACACAAAAATTCCTAAAACTAAACCAAACATCATAACCAAGCGTGATATGAAACATTTCTCAGAACAAGGGTTTCTACACGATTTGAATGATTTGGAGTGGGAACAAATAAATTTAATTCCTGACCTTGAAATAGCCTGGGAACTTTTTTATGCAAATCTTTCTGCTTTAGTCAACAAACATGCTCCTCGCAAAAGGTACAGGGTGAAGGGTCGGAATAATGCATGGTTTTCTCATCATTTATCAAATATGCTTCATGAGCGCAACCTGGCATGGGCAAAAGCTAGGAAAACCGATTTAAATTCAGATTGGCTTGATTTTAAGCGATTGCGCAATGCATGCACGGTTGCAATCAGAAAAGCTAAAGCTGAACATTTTCTTATAGAAACATCTCACAATCTAAACAATTCATCAAAATTTTGGAAAAGTGTTAAATCATTAACTGAAAATAATAAAGGCATGGAACTTCCATCATGTATTAATTATGGCTCTGATACAATCATTGATAAAGTAAATATGCTTAATTGTTTTAATGAACACTTCATTGCTTCTGGTTTTTTGTTTGATTCAGTTAATGGTGCTCATGTGAACCCTTCGACTGTTCAGTCAGAGAGCTTAGTGTCTAGTCAATCATTCAACTTTTCACCAATTGCAATCTCTGAGGTGTGCAAAGCCCTTAAATCTTTAGATGTTTCGAAATCGGCAGGTCCGGATAATTTAGAACCTTACTTTTTAAAGCTAGCAGCTGATTTTATTGCCCCACCTCTGACTCATATTTTTAACCTTTCACTTGACTTAAATGAAATTCCACTTATATGGAAATCAGCTTTTGTTCTTCCTCTGTTTAAAGGCGGAGATCCTACACACCCAAATAATTACCGGCCCATTTCCAAGCTGTCAGTTTTGGCCAAAGTCCTTGAAACATTGGTCAACAATCAATTAAAAGAATTTCTGTCTGTAAATAATACCCTGTCTGATTTTCAATCTGGTTTTAGAAAACAACATAGTACAACTACGGCAGCCCTAAAGGTAATAAATGATTTTATTGAATCTGTTGATAACAAGAAACACTGTGCAGCCTTATTCATCGATCTATCAAAAGCATTTGATACTGTTGATCATACCTTACTGATACAACGACTTGTCAGTATTGGATTATCTAAACATACGATCGGTTGGTTTAATAACTATCTTTCAAACAGAACTCAGTGTGTACAGGTAGAAGGTTTTATCTCTGGTTCACTCAATGTCACTAAAGGTGTGCCATAGGGGTCAGTCCTAGGACCACTCCTATTTACTCTTTATATAAATAATATAGATCATAATGTTCATAATGTAAAGTTTCATTATTACGCTGATGATACAATCATATATAGTTCAGCATCCACACCCAATCAGGCTCTCTCTCAGTTACAGCTTGCATTTGATATTGTTCAGCGTAACTTATTTGAATTAAAATTAGTTTTAAATGTTGATAAAACAAAATTCATGTTGTTTTCTAAATCCAAATCAATCCCTCATAATAATCTTCTGCCTATTACTACGTCCCAAGGTTCAGAAATTGAGTTTGTGTCTCAGTATAGGTATCTGGGGATTTTAATTGATGACGCTCTCTCCTTTGGCCCTCATGTCCAGCAATTGGTGAAAAGATTGAAAGTAAAATTGGGTTTTTACTTTAGAATCAAATCCTGTCTTTCCTTTGAGGCAAAAAAGAGGCTTGTTGCAGCGACTTTTCTGTCTGTACTGGACTATGGTGATGTTATATATATGCATGCATCTTCACAGTGTTTACATGCTTTAGACACTGTTTATCATGGTGCACTGAGGTTCATAACAAATCTTAAAACCCTCACTCATCACTGTGTGTTGTATACTCGGGTTGGCTGGTCTGCGTTGTCCATCCAAAGACAAAAACACTGGCATGTTCTTATTTATAAATCTATTCTTGGTTTACTTCCTTCATATCTTTGTACATACATTTGTAAAAAGTATGCTTGTAGCTATAGCCTCCGGTCACAGGAATTATTTTTACTGTCTGTTCCAGTGGCACGTACAGAGTTTGGGAAAAAGGCATTTAAATTTGCTGCTCCCTCTGCCTGGAATTGTTTACAAAGTACATTGAAACTGAAGAAACTGGTTTCGTTGGACACTTTTAAAGTATTTTTAAATGATTTGGAGAAGGAAACATCGGGCTGTAGATGTTTTAGCTAGCTATGTAGTGATATTGAAATTTGATTGGATTTGCTTGTGTGTGTATATGTGTATGTATTGTTGGATGTTTGTTAAACTCAAACGTGCTGTGTCTGTCAGTCTTGGCCAGGACGCTCTTGTAAAAGAGATTCTTAATCTCAATGTGCTTCTTTCCTGGTAAAATAAAGGTTATAATTCTCCCAATTTCTCATTTTTTATGAACCATTCTTTACATATCTTTACATCTCCCTCAGCAATCCCATTACTGACTGGCTGATACTTTACGCTTTTTATTAATTTGACCCCGACTTTCTTACAGTATTCCTCAACTTCTTGTCCTGTGAGGTTTGATGCATTATCGCCCCTGACTGTCATCGGTGGTCCACGATATTTTATCCACTCATTTAGTGCTTGCACTACTACTGAGCTAGTAGCCTGTTTGCATGGATATATTTGTAGGTAATTAGTGCAGTTATCAACTATTACTAAGAAGTCTCTTCATGTTCTTTTTCCGTTTTTATTGATCCGTAATCATTATTTCTACTTGTCATTTCTTTCCTACATTCAGGACATCCTTTCCTAATTCTCAGATAAGTTCTCTTTAGATTTTGTATGTTAAGCCCCGTGTCTTTACAATATTTTTCCATGTAACTTCCTCAGAGATGTAGGATCTCAACAATATATATATTTTTTCGCTTGCCTTGGTGATAGCTCTGAGTTTTTAGT
Source organism: Scardinius erythrophthalmus (assembly GCF_964197995.2). Classification (NCBI taxonomy): domain Eukaryota; kingdom Metazoa; phylum Chordata; class Actinopteri; order Cypriniformes; family Leuciscidae; genus Scardinius; species Scardinius erythrophthalmus. Next base: position 2,278,246 of record NC_138229.1, read on the forward strand.
TATTCGGACTGTTTTGTCCCTAATATAACTGTCTACTTCTGCATTGCCTTTGGCAGCTACTGTTGATTGCACAGTGTGACTGCTTTGATGCAACACTCGTGGTTTCACTCTAATAGCACGGCAACTTCCTTCCACAGAACATCCTGTTTTAGCGGCTTGCCCTTTGCTGTGCAAAAGTTAAGTTTCCATGTTTCAACATGCTCTGTCAGCGCTTTATACACAGTCACTATCTGTGACTAATACTGCAGCTATGCTGTTTGTTTCCTTCATATGCCTTAATGCATTTACAACGGCAGTAACTTCAGCCAGTTGTGCTGATTCCTCACTTGCCAACTGTCCTTTTTGTTTGAAAACTATTTTACCTCTTTCTTTTCTAGTGAAGCCCCACCAGGTTTTCTCGTCCTCTTTGGAACCATCTATATATGATATCTATATATAATAACAAATACTGTCCCCTTTCGGGATTTCTGTTATTTTATCCTTTTTAGGGATTTTCCTCTGTCCAAAATGAATTGAGTATCTTGCAGTATTCTCCTCCATTTTGCCCATGTAAACTGATGGACCTTAGGTGCCTCGCTTACTAGGTTTTTGGACGCTAGTTGAGTTATTCATTCTCCCTTGGATTCAACTATTATTTGTTGATCTAAAGCTAGTGTTTTTATTGGTATCAGGCATTTAGCTATACTGGCCAAAATGTCGGATGCTGATTTTGGTTCATGTTTTGCCTGGTTAGGGCTTTGGGTATGACATGAACTGGATTGGGTTTTTCTTATCTTTCTCATTTTCCTTATCTTTCTCATTATACAGTTCTAGTTCTATCTCATCCTTATTATTCTCTACGCTGACTACCAATTCGTCAATATGTGGCCCTTAGGTAGACCATTAGTTACAATATTTTGCATTAATCAAGTACCTAATATCTGGTTCAGTTACTTTGTTTAATGCCTTATAATTGGTTACCAATCTCCACCTCTGATCGGGTTTAGGTACAGCCTGTAGCGGTGAGTTTGTAACTGCGTTTTCTACTTCTTTAAATCACCCCTAATTGTTTTACTTCCTTAATAGTTTCTTCAATTTCTGCTAAATCCTTTTTATTAATTGGGTATTGCCTTTGTGGTTTAGGTATGCCACCTTTTATTTCATATTCATATTCACGGTTCGGTGCATGAATATACACAGAGAATATTATATAATATTATTTTTATATAATATATAAAAAATTAAACTCGTGTGCAAATTAATTAATGTAAGCCCGGGTTCTTTATGGACACCTAATCTGTAGCTCCGATTTAGCTCTGAAGCTCCGTGGCTATAATGAACAGTCTGCGATGTCAAGATTGCAATGCTGGAATATGTTGTGTGTGCGTGCGTGCGTGCGTGTGTGCGTGCGTGCGTGTGTGTGAGAGAGAGAGAGAGAGAGAGAGAGAGAGAGGCGCTGGCGCGATCGAACAGTGGGAAAAAAACATACTCCGTCATTTTGTTCATAGGACATCATTCAAACTGAAAAGTGTTTATTTATATTTGTGTACACTCGCAATAAAACACAACATTGTGCTTTTGTCAAACTGTAAACTCTTGTCAAACTGTAACCTACAACTGTCACCCAACACAGTAAGTTACACATTCTATATTGATTAAAAAAGAAAATCTAATTTGTTTTTAATGGTAGTATTATTTTATACAGACATAAATTATTTATAATTCAGATGAAAATAAAGTTAGTGTTGATTAAAATTTTAAGGAAAACAAATATATTGATCGGAAATATAGCAAATAAATTTTAAATCGGTTAGGCCCGTTATCTCTGCTCCTGTATCTAACATGAATGTCTTGCCATTGTAGTCTATATAGAAGAAGCCTTCTATTTCTTTAATTAGGTCAGATTGGATGGTTGCTTTTCCCTTGGGGATTTCCTATTTCTGTTCCCTCTAAGATTTGTTAGTTCTCATTGATCTCGTCTTCGTTTGATCATTACTGTTTAGAATTCTCCCTGTTACTTTTTGTCTAGCCCTTGCTCCCTAAACTTATTTTGTTGTTCTGGGGTCATTTTATCCCATTCATCTTTTGAGACATAGGTTGAGGTACTCGGTTTAGCGCCATTTTTGGTGGCTTTTGGGATTGTCCTCTATTAGGTTTTCCCTGTCTTCCTTGCCTCTGTGATCTGCCTCTTCTTTGATAGCCATTTATCTTGACTGGTTCCCCTTGTTCCCTGGGGCTTTTTGGTTTTTCAAAGTATTTAGGCCCTTGTGGGGCATTATGGTTCTGATCTCCTTTGAGCCTTTCTGACCTTCTCTGACCTTGCTGCCTGTTTCTTGTTAGGTTTTGGGAGTCTTGATTTCCCTTTTTCTCGGCTTCCTGTTTGGACCGCCTATCGTACCTTACTGCAAAAGTTTGTAACTCGTCCCTGTCGGTTTCCTTCCCCCAAGTTTTCAACGGGGTCAGGCCCTGGAGATCTTTTTCAAACGTCAGTAGTTCCTTTACTGTCTGGATTGGTTCTCTGCCCCTGTGGGCTCTATTTTTTACAGAATATTAGAACTCCTGTGCTCCTAATTTCTCTCAGCCTTTTTTCATACTTCTCTTTCGCAGTTGTCCCAGATATGTTTCTCTGGTGGAGAGAAATATCCTCAATCTTTAGTTCCAATCCTACTAGTTGATGGATCATTAGTTCCCTTTCAGTCGAGAACGTCTTACATAGTCGCTAGTTGCTTTTTGCTTCGTAGTCGTACGATGAAACGTCCTGAAACACCGTGAATTCTATCACACTCACGTGTTGAGTAGATATGCTCCTGATGCTCAGTGATCCCTTCACATCTGGTGTTGAGCATTGCTCCTGTCTTGTGCAATGGAGCAGGCCTTGTTAGTTTCCCCTTATTGGCCAACCAACCTCCTCCTCTCGACAGCCTTCCTGACACCTTCCTCTGAAATATTCTCAGGGATGGGGCACCCGCATCTAGACCTTGGAAAGTTCCAGGTCTGGTTCTAGTAAGAACGGGACGCATTGGTTCTGGTCTACCGCAAGAATTGTTATGCAGTAGAGACCATCACTTCTGTGAGCACCCTCTAGAAAGACGCTTGCTCCTCTAAAAGAAGTCGAACCTGTTCATTGAATTGAGTCTTCTCTCCCGAAGTTGTTCAATAACTTCTGTGCTCCTTTTTAACTGCTTGTGGTTGGAGTGAGGCTGTTCCCTCCACCTCAAAATGTTGTGGCTTCTACATTGGCGCACATCATGAGGCAGTGGATTCAAACGGAGTGCGATTTGATCGTCAGGTCCCTAAGGCGAGCAAGGATATATATAAACACCTTGCGTCCCCTCCTTACCCTCTTGGCTTTTTCTCTGGTGCTTCTGCACTGCATAAAAATGCACTGATAAAAAATCTGGGTGTAACATTTGATGTAGCGCTTACATTTCAATCTCATATTAGTTATATTACCAAGACTGCATGTTACCTTCCTGATTCGGACCAGGTTCAACCCTGTTTAGCTTCATTAGGAAACCAGGCAAGAGCTGCAGGGTCAAACAACATTTAACATTGTAATCATATAATGTTCTGTTTTTGTGTGAACCAAATTTCTACAATGAAGTGAATAGTCAATTTCCTGACCCATTTGGAGTTGACATAAAGTTGACCATCTGAATTAATTACAATCACATGAACTAATGAATATATTCCTTCAATGTCATGTCAGTTGCTTTGGATAAAAGTGTCTGTCAAATGCATTCATGTTGTAAATGTTCTACTGATCTGCTCTCTGCTTTCATTATTATAGTGAGTGGAGATGATGGATCTGATTCATGGTCTGTGGGAAGTTCTGCTTATGGTTCATTCAGATCACGATCAGGAGCAGACCCAATTTTCGGTTCATCACATTCCAGAGATTCATCTCACACAAGTTACGAGTCAGGGGCCATACAACGATATAACAGCATTGAATTACCACTACCAAGCAGTGAGTGTCTTGTCTTTGGCCCTTTCAGTACATTTTGGTCTCCCTGTGACCTTCTTTACAGCATTATAGCTCATGTTTTTTTCATGAATATTTTGTTGTGAAAATATAATATTTAGTCTACATGGTCGTACATTTTTCACCATTTATTTTCCCCCGTAATAAAATGTGGACCCTTTCTACATCTCCTGCGATTTTCTAAATTTTTGATAATTTAATTTATGACAATAAATGCAAACCTGATATGAAAAAAAAAAGAAAACCCATAATATTTAGTTTGATATTCTTAGGTTGATGATCAACATTTTCTGGAGTTTAAGCACCTGTTTATACCGACAATTTATTCTTCTCTATACATCTATATGGTCAACTGCTTGCAATAAATAGCAATCAGGCTTGTGATAAAGATATTTCATAGATAAAACAGGGACAAATCATGTTAAATCCTGTCTGATTAATAAAGTATTTGTATAATGTTTTAATGATTACCAAAAGGCTGCATTATTTTTAGGAACATATTGAAAGTTTTAAAACTCAGAATTTTGTTCCATAAGAATTTCAAACCTTTTACTGATTTAAATTGTTGTTGTTTTTCCCCCAGTGAGTGGAGATCAGCAGTCGGACACATGGTCTGTAGGAAGTTCTGCTTACAGTTCATTAAGATCACTATCAGGAGCAGACAGTGATTCAGTTTGTAGCTCATCACGCTCAGAAGTCTCATCTCACAGCTCAGGATTCGGGTCTTTGCGATCCATCCCGGAGTCTGTGGAACATTCAGGAACCAGAGGAGCACATGGTGTGACCATGATCTCAAAACTTTTCCCAAGAAGATCAAAGAAGCATGATAAGCATTAGGGCTGTAATCTCCCAGTCGATTAGTAGATTATTGGTCGATAAGTTCTGGCTCGACCAAAATTCTGATTGGTCGATTTTTTGCCGCGTTCATTTCATCAGTTTTGCCGCGTTCATTTCATCAGGTGGAAAGCACTAATTGCTAATGGGGGTGTTTTCAGAGCACCCCTTTTTCACAGGTAACAGTCTGTCTTCAGAACACCCACCTTGTTTTCACTTCTTTTGGATTAGCCCAACCCACTGGAAAGAGAGACAGATTGAAGAAAGTACCGGTAGGCTACTAGAAGGTTTGCTGAAATGCTTTATTTTTCAGTTATGCACTTTATTTAGTTTCTGCTCTTGATCTGGTTTGTTTAATAAATATTATTTTTTTTATTAAAGTGGACGTGCCTTTTGTGTTTAAGAGTAAAAGCTTTCAGTTAATAGTCTATTCGTGTCTCAGCCGCGAAGCTGAGCTCCTTCTGCCTCGGCCTCGCTCTGTGCGAGCTGCAGAATGGCTGAAATGATAGTGTCTGTCAGTTATTATAATACATGACAAAAACAATTGTCTAAATTATGTTGCATATTCCTCAAAAGTTCTTATCACTAGTTGACAACATAGTACTATTTTCGGAAATCATAGGCTATGATATTGCGCAGGTGCACGTGATGTAACGCTGTCAGAGCCGACAGACCCGTGTGTCAGACTTTATTTCAGTGCAAAATAATTAGGTCAAAAATGATTTAATATACTGCAAATAGCCTACTAGTTTTTTATGTTTATTTATAATTAATTTGGACAACAAGGCTACCAAGTACTGCGCACAGTGCGCAGCTAATTAATTTAAAGTTTTTTTTCCTAACGTCATTTTTAGTCGATTTTTAGTCAAAAATTTCAGGACTTTAGTCGACCAAGATTTTCATTGGTTGATTACAGCCCTAATAAGCATGAAGACACTTAAGAAAACTTGAATTATATCAAAAGAGAAATTGTGTCTTTATAATGTTGACATTTATAATTTTGACGACACAATATTTAACGATATTACTAAAACTATAAGATATAGCAGTTGTCTAATTAAATTAATGGAGATCATAAATCATATTGATATGTAATTAACATTGAGTGTTTTTTTATTCTTTTATAAAAAAAAAAAAAAAAATGTTTTACTTTCTTAAAAAAATCCTCATTTTAAATCTCAGATATAAATTTGCTAAGGGGTAATTAAATGTAACAAATCATGTAAAAAGTATCATCTTTAAAAAATGTCTGTCAAAATATAACGTACAACACATGTTGAATGATGTTCACTAACCCGGTAAAGCCTAATTTTCAATTAGATTGCCGTTTTTTCTCTTTAGCATGTAGTGTAAAGTATTTCACTCTGTTCTGTGATCATTCCGATTCAATTTCAGCGAGTGAAGAACAAATTCATTATGTATTATGTACGTTATCGTCTCTGACAGACTGAAGCCTCATGCTGATGCCGCTCAGGCTGCCATTTTCTTCCTCTTCTCGGAAAACAACGATGTAGTCGAAACATCTGGTAGTGTGTATTTTCCAGGTAATGCATGTACTCCCTGGACCGCTATTTTTAGTTCTAATATTCCAACCGACGGCGAGTTTAAGTTTTAAGTTTTTGCGGATGTAATAACGTACGTGAGGGGTGAACTATGTTTGATCTTTGGGCAATTATAAAATGTGCTGGAGATGTTAGTGATGGGCGGTATTCCGGTTCATACTGAAAACCGGTGTTTATTTTAGTTATGATATGAATTTTTTATATATCGCAATATTAGTGTATGTCGTTTACAACAACGTTCGGAATGCGGCACGAGTCGCGACACTGTTTGAGAGGGTCCGTTTTCAGTGTTGCACTGTTGTGAGGCACAGCTGTATGAGTTACTTAGCATGACGATAAAGATGGATAGGTTAAACTATAAATGATAGCTGTCAAATTATATTACAGTGTTTCCCATACATTGGTTCACAATATCATCATTGCCCGCCACAAATTGATTTTCCAAAAGGCACCACTTTGTAAACAGCCTTGCAAACCTGTATTAATACTAGTGTGGAATTTGTCTACAATATTCACTCATGACAGTAAAATAGGGCATTCAAAGTTAATCTACTGCAGTATTTCCTCTCTCCATTAGTAGAAAATTAGGTTAACACCCAGTCATGCTTGAAAAAAAAAAAGAAGTAATATACCGTGAAACCGGTAGAATAAAAAAAAATGCCTTGATATAAACATTTGGTCATACCGCTCAGCACTAGGAGATGTTAATAAATTACAAGAGACTGACAAGTTTTTTTTTTAAACCAGGAACAGAGTGGGGTTTTTTTTCACTTGTAATCAGACAGATCTAAAGTTATATTTAAAATCAACATTTCATTGTAATGCATTGTGAAGGATACATGTTCACTTCATAATTTTGCGGCCAACATAAGGAACATGGAGCATATTGGTGAGTGTGATGATGCCTAAATGATCTCTATGATCTTGAAATTTACATTTAATACACTTAGTAACGATACACTCATGTCATGATTCGGATCAATACACGATACTGACGATAAACTGAAGGGGGTGTATTGGAATCCACTGCTGTTTCAATGTATATGTAATGAGTGATTATAATCAAGATATTAATCAATATTTTTCCTTCTAAATATCAAATAAGTTGAATGTCTTCTCTGGAGTTTTTACTTTGTTATAGAAGTTACCAGTGTGATCACTGAAATGTTCTTTTCATGTGTTCTTTAATGTCTGTATTTGATATCTGAATGCAGTAACAGTGCTTGCTTATTTAGCGAGGCTTCCAGAAATTAAATAGGGACATGTTTTGTGTTTGAGAAAGGTCTTCAACGTGTTAAAACATATAGGGGTCATTGAAGTCTATAGTTTAAGGGACCATTTCTTTGTTAAAGCTTTTCTTTCCAGTTAGACTAAAGTGTAGCTCTCCTTGAGAGAAAGAACGCATTATTTTGATGTTTTGAGACGACTCTCCTGTTTATAGTTAGAGTCTGGCCAAATCCAACCTTGGAAAAGTTGTGTGTCGGTGTGTGTGTTAGATTTTTTGGTTACAGGTTAAGGAACCACTGGCATTATTGGAGATTGACTGAGTTGTTGTTCTGTACATGTTTCGCACCCAGAAACCCAAATCTGAGACCTGGAAGGTCACGCCTAATCTCAGGGTCCAAGTGTCAGCTGCATAATCGATGGAGATATGCTTCCGTCTATCTGTATATGTGTGGAAAATTACTATGTTTATCTTTTTCTTAGCCAATCAGAAACTGCAACCTGTAAGCAATGACGTAGCTTAGACCTTGGTGAAGGGTATAACTGCTGTGATGTTTGTAACTGTAGGCGGGGCGGCCAACAAACTCCTGTGTGAGTCTTGAAGCTGAATTTCTGCTGATGAAACTGCAAACTATCTCAGGTAAAACTTTTCTTCAATGTATTATAATTCTGACTCCGGGTCTTCTTTCAAACATCTGGTCCTTGGGTCCTAAACTGTTACCCCCTAACACAATGCTCTCAGCATACTTGAAAGATAGCTAAAATAAAGTTTGGCATCAGAACCGACAAATTGCAGACCTCTCATTGTATTAGGGTCAATAAGGATTTTAAAAAGGCCAATTTTAAAATACAAAAAATAATACCTGTTGCAATTGTTCAAACATTAAGGATGTTGTGTACACCTAAATTCCCCCCAAAAATTAATTTAAGTGATTTTAGTGTTTCTTCATCTAGATGAATTGTCCGTAGCCTTAAAAAATGTCATGTGGTGCAACCGTGATTTACCTTAAAATTTATTAATTTCCTTAAAGGTGCTTGTGGCGAGCAGGACGAGGCCGAGGGCCGTGAGAGAGCGGCACGAGGCCGGTGGTGTGATTACTCTGATGAGTGACACCTGCGAGACGCACCGGTCTCGTATCTCTCACTGAGGTGCGGAAGCATAAAGGAGGAGGGACGACAGTGAAGAGCGAGAGAGGACAGGCCTGAACTTATGTTGTGTTTTGTTTTGTTTTATTGTGACAGCAGTCGTCCGTGAGGGGCTGCTGTCTTTTACTTTCGTTTTGTTGTTGATTTATTTTTTATCATTAAAATGTTTGAATGTTCGCCGGTTCCCGCCTCCTTCTTCCTGTAACATCTGAACTTCGTTACAGTGCTATATGGAGTTTTTCCACTAAAATTAATCATTTTTTTATTGCCTTTGTGTGAAGGGGTTGTAATCTTAAATTTAAATGATCCACTTAGCGGGTTTTGCTTTTACCTCTGAAAGCAATTATTCTTATTTTTATGTGAAGGTGCCGGGTCGGATTTACCGCGAAATCCAGTGACGTGACCTGCATGCGCGCTCCCGAGCATACTGACTTTGCACTCAACAGCGACGACACTACAACGACATGTCTGATAACACTAAGAAACGACCTGCTCCCAGCACAACACAGACTCCAACACAAACTCCTCAATTTTGTTCTATAAGAGTTTCAAACCTTTTACCTGATTTAAATGTTTGTTTTTTCCCCCAGTGAGTGGAGATGAGCAGTCGGACACATGGTCTGTGGGAAGTTCTGCTTACAGTTCATTCAGATCACGATCAGGAGCAGACAGCAATTCAGTTTTTAGCTTGTTACGCTCAAAAGACACAGCTCAGGATTCGGGCTTTGCGATCCATCCCGGAGTCTGTGGAACATTCAGGAACCAGACGAGCACTTGGTGTGACCATGATTTTTTTTACAAAAAAAAATTTTTTTACAACAGTGTTGTCAAATATCTATTCCGAAGCTGTGGGGGAGCTCTAGAGAGAAACCTGCGAGCAAAAAGCGAAAATACAGCGAAGAAATCCCGAAGTTACTGAATGCAGCTTTAACAACAGAATCTGCCTATTAATCTGCCTTTAATGATTTAAGCGCATGGTCTAAAGCGCAGGGAGCAAGTGCACTTAGATCGTGTCTGAATCCACTTTTGCTAGTTTAATGACCGGAAAAATGGTCGGCAGTCTCGGCGCATGGTCTAAAAGCGCTGTCCCTATTTTCTTAATGTGTAATGGGTGTGTTTTGGGCGTAACGTGCAAAAACACAATCAGAGTGTAATTTCCCATTCCCTTTAAAAGCGATTAAAGGTTAAAGCGAGACCATCTACGGGAAAAGCTGGATTCCTCCGTCTTTATGTACACAATATTAATCTTTTACATTGTAATCCTTTTATTTTTATTTGGCATGTTTGTGTGCTGCTGTGCGTCCCTGTGTGTGTAATAAGCAAAGTGTACGCGTGTGTTGGGGACCCGCCTATAGGCTCATATTACTAACCTGCTCTTTAAATAACAAAAAATACTGCGCCTTTGACTTTAGACCAGGTTTCAGTTGGTTAATGTCTCAGTCTATTTCAGTTCCTCAAAATAGCAAAGCGCCAACAATGACCCAGAACACACCTCGTTTTCAGACCAGCAGCCCATGGGTCACAGATGGGCACAAATGCATTTGCTATTTAAACAACGTTGCATTGCGCCGGGTGTATTATTTTGTCAAAAATTTGTGTTTATTTTTTAACTTTCTTTATAAATCCTTTCATTTTTAATCCCAGATTTATGTGTGTGTGTATATATATATATATAGTATATACACACAGAATCAGAAGCGCTGTTCCAATGCTATTTGCTAAGGGGTAATTATAATAATAATTAAATGTAACAAATCATGTAAAATAGTATCATCTTTCAAAAATGTCTGTCAAAATGTATAACGTACAATACATATTGAATGATGTTCACTATCCCGGTAAAATTTTCAGTTGGATCTGTGTGTTTTTTTTCTTTAGCCTGCAGTGTAAAGTATTTCACTCGGTTCTGTGATCATTCCCGATTCAATTTCAGCGAGTACATATACAGTACTGTGCAAAAGTCTTAGGCATGTTAAAGGGATAGTTCACTTTGAAATTAATTTTTGATATGTTTTAGCTTACCTCAAGGGCATCCAAGATGTAGGTGTCTTTGTTTCCGCAGTAGTTTCAATTTTTATATTTTTAGGTCAAACAGTTCTTGTCTGTCAGTCATATAATGCACGTCGATGGTCACTGGCTCAAAACACAAGCACAGAGTCCAAATTAAAACAATTCCCCATCGTCCAAATGAAACAATTCCCCATCATAAGTACACATTGATGGCCTAAGACACGAAACGAGCGGTTTGTGTGAGAAAGCGAACAGTATTTATATCGTTGTTATCTCTTGAAAACAGCACACGTCCAAATGATCTGACGGCGCGGGCGGGTATAGATATATACATAGATGTCGCCTTGGCTACTGCAGTTCATTGGAACGAAACCGTAGCCAAGCGACATCTAGTGTATATATCTATACCCGCCCGCTGGCGGGTATAGATGTATACACTAGATGTCGCCTTCGCTACTGCAGTTCATTGGAACGAAACCGTAGCCAAGGCGACATCTATGTATATATCTATACCCGCCCGCGCCGTCAGATCATTTGGACGTGTGCTGTTTTCAAGAGATAACAACGATATAAATACTGTTCGTTTTCTCACACAAACCGCTTGTTTCGTGTCTTAGGCCATCAATGTGTACTTATGATGGGGAATTGTTTCATTTGGACGTGGGGAATTGTTTTAATTTGGACTCTGTGCTTGTGTTTTGAGACAGTGACCATAGACCTGCATTATATGACTGACAGACAAGAACGGTTTGACCTAAAAATATCAAAATTGAAACTACTGCGGAAACAAAGACACCTACATCTTGGATGCCCTTGAGGTAAGCTAAAACATATCAAAAATAAATTTCAAAGTGAACTATCCCTTTAATATACTCACTTCCCATACTCAAGTAGAAGTACAGATACTTGTGTTAAAAAATACTCTGGTAAAAGTAGAAGTACTGATTTAACTTCTTTACTCAAGTAAAAGTAACAAAGTACAGGCTGGGAAATTTACTTAAAGTATAAAAGTAAAAGTAGCCTGATAACCATGTAAAATGATAACCATTTTTTTTCATGCAAAGCTACCTGGACCACACAAATGTTACTAGAGTGCAAGCTGAGAAACCTAAGTGGATATGGAAAAAAGGTTCTTTATATGCCTTTGCCTACATTTTAAATGGATGTCTGCCAATAGGCCTAAAACATCACATAGCCTATTATTGTGACAGAGACTCATCCAGGTTAATGAGATTCTGACTGAGTAACGTTAGCAAAATATGAATTCAATTGTGATTCTGTGACAATTCACAGACCCAGTTTCTCTTTTTAATCTTCCCCATAACATTTAAAGGAATCTACATGTAGGCTATGTAATGATTTTTTCCGCGAACGAATGTCGCCGAATCTGTCGAGTCGTCTTGTAGAGATGGGTCAAGTGCAATGTATATTCCCATTCCGTTCGCAAAGACAGGTTTGCAAACGGTCTCAAACAATTCCCTTCCATCCCCTTTAGTTAATGTTGCTATAGAGCTGGTAAGTCCCGCCCCTTCCGTAAAACCCCGCTGGACCTCAAAGTTGAAAAACCGTCAATGCAAGTGAATGGGAGAAAATAATTATTTTCTGGTCCCGTTTGAATTGTGCCATGAATGTGAACATATGTTGTCTGTGAATTTTTTATATAATCTTTCATGTTACAAGTTTGACAGTATATGGTATGATTCGTCGGCTAGCAGTTGTGGAAAAGACTTAACGAGAAAGACTACATGTCGCCTATGTGACGTCACCCCATAAAGTTGACTTACCCGTGGTTTTCACCAACCTCAACGATTTTGTCCTCTCCCTGAAAGAATGCGGTGAAGTGCACCAAAGACACAGTCATGTTTAGCGGGATCCGTGAGCTAGAGCCGTGTGCTAGTGGTGGTGACGTTTCAAACGCGTCGAAAGCAGCGAAGAGTTGTAGTCCACAAAGTGCTTTCACACAAGTCTAACCGTATCAAACTTCTACCCGCTAAATTGTAGCATTCTTTACACGAAAAGTTCTATAAAAAATTCACAGACAACATATGTTCACATTCATGGCAAAATTCAAACGGGACCAGAAAATAATTATTTTCTCCCATTCACTTGCATTGACGGTTTTTCAACTTTGAGGTCCAGGGGGATTAGCGGAAGGGGCGGGACTTACCAGCTCTATGTCCGACAAGCGACGCCACACCATGTTCTCATGCAGTGAAAAATACATCGCGGAGCAGAGAGGACACTGACAAGGCGCTGAGAGACAGCTAGGACAGACCAGGTTATTTTTTATATGAAACAAATTCTCACCTTTTAAATTTGGTTATTTCTTTAAAGAAATTTAAGCAATAAATACCGTTTTGTTGCTCTCTGTGTCGTGACAGATCGCTGTGTAGAGTCTCAGTTAAAGGAGAACTTGGTAACTTTTTTAACTTAATAAAACTGTCTAGAAATCATTTGGATGGTTAAACAACCTGTTCTGGTGATACTGGTGACTTTCTCCGCTCCCCCCAGCGTTCCCAGGCGGAAAACCAACCTTGCAACTTGGGCACTACCGTCCCGGCAAGATAGAAATTGGAAGTCTCGTGAGAAGCGAGAACTAGAATGAGAACGAGCGCGAAACACAAATTGCTTTACGGCAATTCGACATAAACACACACGCATGTATGATGTATTACCAGATTACCCACCTCGCTAGACATAGCTCCACGCGATACAGTTGGCTTGCTCCGATCATAACAAACGCACATGAGCAGCGGTAGAGAGGGGGAGGAGGCTGCCGCAAGTGAGTTTTTTACGACTGTGTTGTGAAATATACGCCCCCCCACAGCTGTAGGGGGAGCTCGTGGGGAAAACACGCGACAACAAAAAGGAAAATCAGTGAAGAAGTGACTAGAGTTCGCTAGAGTTACCGAGTTCTCCTTTAAAGCTGCTCGTGAACCGATCATCTCTTCCTTCTAGTTAATTTATAGCATCAAATAAACATGAATGAACATCAGAGGGAATGATGTTTTACGCGAAAAGAGTCGGTACACTTCGTTGTTCAAGTTTAAATCATCCAATGTTAATCTACTAAACTCTCCTGACTGCTTTGTCGGACAAAATGGCGGATTATGATTGGTCAGATCGCCTGTCAATCAAACTCCCTGCGAAGGGTTGATGACGCAAAAATAATAACGACTCCACTGAAATTATTTGAAACTAAAGTAACGAGCCATTTTTTTAAAATGTAAGGAGTAGAAAATACAGATATTCATGTTAAAATGTAAGGAGTAAAAGTAAAAAGTCGGCACAAAAATAAATAGTAAAGTAAAGTAAAAATATCTGATATCTAATATCATCTCTGCATATGTATGAACTTCTCAGGAGTCATGAGCGAGGATGCACAGGTGTTTCCTATGCGGAAGTGTTTCTTGTTGAGAAACCTGACGCACGTATACATTTTCGCCCCCATTCACATCTGTCACAATAATTTCAATATATGCTTTACCTTTGCAGTTTAAATAAATCATATATCACACATATATCAACAGGGCATCTTGCTTCATGTTTATTATTTATTAATCTCTTACATAACCAAACTTTAACAACATATCAAAGTTATATAACATATGGCAGATCTTTGAGCGCAGCTGATGATGCAGTGAAGTGATGCTCGAGTGATCAAGAATATTCCAATATACAAATAAGCTTTCCTTCGATTCCTCATTCTCTTTCCTTGCGTCCTTCCCTCACATCCTACATGGCTGGAGCTGAGACACGAGGAAAGGAAACGAGGATGCACAAATAAGAATTGAGAAGCACCCAAGGTATTTTAAGGCATGAAGAAATTATTTTCACGTTTTATTATGTCATTTTGATTATAAAACATTAATTTTTATGGATATAATTATCGACTGCAGGGAGACTTAATAATCTGATAATGCGACTGTTAATAATAGTTACATTAAAAAAAGTATATGATATCTGTTCATTGTGGGATTAAGACTAGTTTAAGTTTGCCAGGTGAAGTCACTTTTTAAAATATCTGGATTTAAAGATCATCTAACATCATATTTTTGTGTATGTGTAAAATAACCTCGAACATCACCTCTGTTGTCGAAAAGATCGTAGTATTTACAAGTTGAAAGCACATGAACGCCACCACAATGTTGTTAATACAAACTCTGGATTTTCTTTAAGTCCCATCTTTACGAGTTGGAGGCGTGTCAGTGAGAAACGTACTCGGTTACTAACGTAACCTCGGTTCTCTCTAGAAGAGGGAACGAGTATTGCGTAAGTAGCTTACGCATCGGGAAAGTCTTCTTTCTTCGAGATCTGAAGCCAAAAAATTATCCTTAATTTTGTATTCATTGTCAACGCAGTGCAGCAGCCGACAGACCTAGGCAGGCTGTATAAGCGTGCTCATTGGCTGCTCGGCTGCAACTGCTTAAGCCTATCGGTGAGCGCTATGAACGCGGCAACCAATGAGGGCGCTTCGCGCCCTCCGCGCCCTTCTAACCGTCAGAATGGGCGTGGCCAGCGTGTATATATTCAGCGCTCACAGGCTAAAATTCTGGTTTTCGCAGTCTGAAGCGCAAAAGCTCGTGGCGCGACACGGCAGGTTACGCAATACTCGTTCCCTCTTCTAGAGAGAACCGAGGTTACGTTAGTAACCGAGTACGTTCTCTTACGAGAGGTTCTCTCGTATTGCGTAAGTAGCTTACGCATCGGGAACCCTTTGTCAACGCCGTGTGCGCCGAGCATCCAGCCCATGAATCCCAGGGGAACCGGGGAAAACACTCTGCTGGAAAATGTGGCCGGTCGAGAGACGGGCCAGCGTAGTACATGCACTTCATGCAGCATATGAAATAGAGCGGCGCGGCCGGTCTATAAACATAGCAGTACAACAGTAGGGCCGGCGGAGCGAGCCCAAACAGTACATAAGCACTCATAAGGGTAGGAGAAAACGACATAGTCGGTCTCACATGAAGAGAAAAATTCCCACGCGGCAGAGAATAATGCGGGCGGCCAGCAGCGCGGGCCAGCACCGATAACAGCGCGTAACGGGAAATAGGAAACAGAACGGATCAGCCGGTCTGAGTCAAACACTTCACCCTGAGTAGTTACCAGAATAGCGCCAGCATATGAACGTAGTCTGCACACGGGAGCTGGGCAGAGCATACATGTCACTTATACTGACAATATTTTTGCCTGTAGGGCAGGAACTTCCAGGTTATAAAACCTCACGAATGTAGACGGGGAGGCCCAGCCCGCCGCCATACAAATGTCGTGGATAGAAATTCCGCTGGACCAGGCCCACGACGAGGCCATGCCTCTAGTGGAATGGGCTCTGATGCCCAGAGGGCACTGCAGGTGTTTGGAGGCATAAGCTGCTGCTATCGCGTCCACTATCCACCTGGACAAGCTCTGCTTCGAGGCGGCAAGACCCTTGGTGCGTCCGCCGAAGGAAACAAAGAGCTGCTCTGAACGCCTGAAAGCGGCGGAGCGCGTGATGTAAACTCTCAGCGCCCGGACAGGGCATAGGAGGTTATCACTGTCCCCACCATCGGATGCTGGCAGAGCCGAGAGGGAAATAACTTGTGCCCTAAACGGGGTTCCAATCGCTTTGGGGATGTAACCGTGCCTCGGTCTGAGAATGACTTTCGAGTCATTCGGCCCGAACTCGAGACATGCAGGGCTAACAGATAGCGCGTGCAAATCACCCACTCGTTTGACTGAAGACAGAGCTATCAGAAAAACGGTTTTAAGCGACAGATACTTTAGATCCGCGGATTCAAGCGGTTCAAAGGGAAAAGCCTTTAGGGCCGCCAGGACCAAGGACAGATCCCACGAGGGAACCGAGGGGGGCCGCGGGGGGTTCATCCGTCTAGCTCCTCTGAGGAAGCGGATAATGAGCTCATTCCTTCCCATTGCCCGGCCGAGCGTCGTCTCAGCGAACGCTGTAATAGCGGCCACATATACTTTGAGCGTGGAAGGGGATCTGCCCTTTTCCAACAGCTCTTGCAAGAAGGAGAGCACCCGCGAAACCCCGCATGCGCGCGGATCCAGGTTTTGAGTAGCGCACCATTTAGAAAACACCGACCATTTAGACGCGTAGAGCCGTCTCGTGGAGGGGGCTCTAGACTGCGTGATCGTGTTCACGACCCCTTCTGACAGGTCAACGGGTATCCGTTGATCACCCATGCATGCAGCGACCAGCGCTCTGGATGGGGATGCCAGATCGATCCAGCGGCTTGGGAGAGGAGATCCTTTCTCACCGGGATCGGCCATGGGGGTGAGTGCGACAGCCTCACTAGCTCTGGGTACCAAGTTTGGTTTTCCCATCGCAGGGCTATAAGCAGCACTGAGTGGTGCGTTTCTCTGATCCTCTAAATGACCTGTGGCAACAGGGAGATCGGAGGAAAAGCATACAGCGGGAGGCTGGGCCATGTCTGGGACAGCGCGTCTTCGCTCTTCAAATAAAACTTCAGGCATTGAGCATTGTCTTTCGACGCAAAGAGGTCGATTTCCGCTCTGCCGAATAGGCGCCAGAGAAACTGGACTGTCTGGAGGTGCAGAGACCATTCTCCCGGGGGAATGTTGTCCCTGGACAGTCTGTCTGGACCGACATTCAGGTGGCCCGGTACGTGCGCGGCTTTCAGCGAGCGCAGCGAGCGGTAAGCCCACACGAGAAGGCGTTCTGTCAGCCTGCACAGATTCCTGGATCTGACACCGCCCTGTCGGTTCACATAGGATACCACGGACATGTTGTCCGAGCGGACTAGCACATGGTGATCCCGTATGAATGGGAGGAAGCGCCTGAGCGCGTTCTCGACCGCTATCATCTCCAAACAGTTTATGTGGAGGCATTTTTCCCGGTCTGACCATAGGCCAAAAGCCGGTTTGCCCTCGAACAGAGCGCCCCAGCCTGAGGTGGAAGCGTCCGTCGAGATAATTTTGCGGTGTGAGATAGCTCCCATTGTCACTCCCCGCTGGTACCAGTCGGCCGCTAACCAGGGCTTCAGAGCTGAAACGCAGCTCTGAGTCACTCTGATGCGAATACCGCCGGAAGCCCATGCTCTGTGAGGCACTCGGGCATTCAGCCAGCATTGTAGCGGGCGCATTCGTAAAAGACCCAGCCGAAGCACTGCTGCGGCTGAGGCCATACAACCCAGTAGCCTCTGAAATGTTTTGAGAGGTACGGTGCTGCCCGGCCGGAGAGACGCGGCCAGGCGTCGAATGCAGCGCGCGCGCTGTGTCGACAGACGGGCCGTGTACTGATATACCTGACCGTCGAAGGCGAATCTCAAGAATGGCCTGTGACGGGGTATTATCAGGATCTGAAAAGCACGCGTCTTTTAGATCGAGAGATATAAACCAGTCCCTCGGGCGAATTTGCGCGAGAATTTGTCTGGTTGTGAGCATTTTGAACGGTCTTCTCATAAGAGCCTCGTTCAAACGTCTCAGATCCAAAATTGGTCTGAGTGCTCCGTCCTTCTTGGGAACGAGGAAATAACGGCTGTAAAAGCCCGACTCGCTCATGGAAGGGGAAACCGGTTCCATAGCCCTTTTGCACAGAAGTGTATTTCTGCTCGAAGTAGATGTGCTACTTCCCCATTCACTCTGGTCTCGATACGCGCTTGAAAGCGCGGAGGGCGGCGAGCGAACTGCAGAGTATAGCCCTGTTTTACTGTGCTTAGCACCCGTTCTGATGCGCCTGGAATAGTTTCCCACGCTTTTGCGTGTGCAGCCAGGGGCAGAATGGCCTCCGGGCTCCGATCGCCGCGCATCGCGGGCTCGAGAGCTCGAAACGGAGGGGCGGGCGCGGCGCGCGCGCTCTTGGTGCTTAGATACGGCAGATCGCACGCAGCGATAGCTGGCCGTTTTACACACAGTGTCCCGGTGGCTTTAGACGGGGAACATAAAGTGTGAGGCGCGACGCGCGATGGCGGCGTCGGGGCGAAAATGTTCGTTAGTATGTGTGAGCGCTCGAGGGCGGGCACAGGAGTTACATTCAGGGGCGGGCGCGGCGCGCGCGCTCTTGGTGGTTAGATACGGCGGATCGCACGTAGCGATAGCTGGCCGTTTTACACACAGTGTCCCAGTGGCTTTGGACGGGGAACATATAGTGTGAGGCGCGAAAATGTATGTGTGAGCGCTCGAGGGCGGGCACAGGACTCACATTTAAAACATGACCGGTCGTGCAAGGCCGTGTGACAGAGCGGACAGTGAGTAGGTGTGGGCACGGAGAAGTGGACACGTGACCTACTTTTAACACTAAAGCGGCTTTTGCCTGCTTCATGAGAGTGGGCTCTGTGAGAGACACGGGATGTATAGTGCTTGTGTACAGGGGTGAGCACAGAACGTGGGCACATTCACTGTACTAGAAACACATACGGCGTCAGCCGTGCAACCAGACATTATGCTCTTTTGACATTTTCTGGGTTGCCGTGAGAACGGCGGATGCGCGCAGGCGAGCGAGTAGATACCGGCTCGTTGACTGCGGGGTAAACAGCTGCAGTAGCCGTGGCAACGGGGACTGACAGAGCGTTAAGCTTCGACGGTGGTCCAGCCGCAGGGCTGCGGGATTTAACCGTCTTTTCTTCTCTCGTGTTTAGACGCTCAAAAAATACTCGAGCACTCTGAGAAGGTGTGGTGCGAGGGGCGGGTTCGCTTTCTGTAAGTAAGAAAGACTGGCCGCGAGCTCGGAGAAGCAAGCAGCATAAATTTTATTTTCCCCGAGAGCTGGGATCGAACGCGGGTCTCTCGCATGAAAGCGTATGATTCTGCCACTGAGCCACAGGGGAATCACATAGGCTTTCAGTTAGCGCGAGCATATAAAAAGCGACCTCTTGTGTCGCGTCGGCGTTCGTTTGCAGGCGAGCGTGTGTTTAAAACAGGCTCGTTTACTGCAATAGTAATATTTCCAGTCGCCTGAACTTAAGAGGGGACTGAGAAATGTGTGAGGATTGGCGGTTGTCCAGCCGTAGCGAGACTAACACACTCTTCTCTTTTCGCCGGTGAGTGAGGCGCGCACGCTGAACGCTGCTCGTGACCGTCCGCTTTGTCATCCCTTGAACGGCGCAATCTGCACGGCCCAACGAGGGAGAGAGCGGGCTTGTTTTCTGTATGTAAGAAAAACTGGCCGCGAGCTCGGAGAAGCGAACAGCATAAACTTTAACCCTCTGATGGTCCTCGGTCATTTCTGACCGAATAATTTTCTGTTTTGAAATTTTAAAAATCACAGCTTCATCGGAAGGCTATGAAACTTGGTGACTTTTCTGGGATTAGGTATGTGAATACAAAAAAAAATTGAGGTCATGATCCGAGCATGCTAAGTGGTCGTAAAAAAATAGTCACACTCGTGGTCTTCGGTCAAAAATGACCGACCCATAGGAAATGAATGGGACATTTACAAAAACACAAAAATTCTCTGAATTTTTGTCTGTACAATCTACAAATCGGACACGATTCTAAAAAAAAGTACACCGCAGTAAAGGGGTGACACTCTACAACATCAAGAGTGCAAAAAATTCACACCCACCCACACACACACACATACAAACACACGTTTATACACATACACACCAATAAATTCAGATTACAAAAATCTGTTTTGAATTTTTAAAAATCACAGCTTCATCGGAATGTTACGAAACTTGGTGACTTTTCTGGCATTAGGTATGTGAACACACAAAAAAAATGAGTTCATGATCCGAGCATGCTAAGTGGTCGTAAAAAAATTAGTTATGATTTTGGTCTTCGGTCAAAATTACCCCCATAGGAAATGAATGGGAAATTGACAAAAACACAAAAATTCTCTAAAAATCAGCCACGATGCAGAAAAAAAATGCTCAGCAATGAAGGGGTGAAGCTCTAAAACATCAAGAGTGAAAAACATAACATAATTAATAATTATAATTAATATATGTATATATAATTAATATAATAATTATTAAAATTATTAAAATAATAATTAATAAAATGTTATAAACCTTGGCAAAAAGTATTATTTGAGAATTTCTAAAAAAATACATTCAATCCACATCTTAAAAGTAAGTAATTTGGTCCAAAAACAACTAGAATTCACAAACATCTCCATTTAGAGCTATACAGGCATCTAGTGGTAAACCCATGCAATAACATGTTTTATTTAATTTTATGATTAATAAATTGATGAATTTTTTTTTATTTTATTTTTTTTCTGAAAGCCTAGTCTCTATTTTACCCGAAAATACTGCATAGAATTGTTTTTAAAAAAAAAAAAAAAAAAAAAAAAAAAAACATTATTTTCAATGGCAAAAAATGGACTATAAATATTGCATAAATATTAATAAGTTCAATCAAATTGTCTCAAAATTCTAAATTAAAAAGAATAAATATTATAGAACAAAAATAAATTGCATTGGTTTTTACTGGGATGGAGGAAGTTTCATTTTTAGGTGTCCGGTCATTTATGACCGGGAAGGCCCCCAGTGTGACTGCTAAACGAAGACCATCAGAGGGTTAACTGCCGCGAGAGCGGGGATCGAACCCGGGTCTCTAGCTTGACAGTCTAGGATTCCGCCACTGAGCCACAGGGGAGAATACATTAGTACGCGGTTAGCGTCATCATGTCTTGTGACAGCGTTTGCTTGCAGGCGAGCGTGTATTTATAACAGGCTCGTATACTGCAATAGTAACAATTCCAGTCGCCTGAACTTAAGAGGGGACTGAGAAATGTGTGAGAATGGAGGTTATAGTCCAGGCCACGGCGGGACGAAAACACTCTGTTCCCCTTTCACCAGTGACGCGCGAGGACGGAGTAGCTTTCTTGTAACGTAAAGAAAGCTCAGACCGTCCGCTCCTGCCATCCCTTGTGAGCGGCGCAGTTTGCGCGGCTCGAACAGAGGGAGAGGAAACTCGCTCCGAGACCGTCCGCTCCTGCCATCCCTCGTGAGCGGCGTATTGCACGGCTCGAACAGAGGGAGAGGAAACCCGCTCCGAGACCGTCCGCTCCTGCCATCCCTCGTGAGCGGCTCAGTTTGCGCGGCTCGAACAGAGGGAGAGGAAACTCGCTCCGAGACCGTCCGCTTCTGCCATCCCTCGTGAGCGGCTCAGTTTGCGCGGCTCGAACAGAGGGAGAGGAAACTCGCTCCGAGACCGTCCGCTTCTGCCATCCCTTGTGAGCGGCGTATTGCACGGCTCGAACAGAGGGAGAGTACGGGTATCTATCACATTCACCTCATCTCCTGACGCGGCGGCGGCGCGGGCAGAGCCGGCGGTTGAGCGGCCGGGAGGGAGAGGGCGAGAGAGAGCTCGAGGGAGAGGTTCCGGCGAGCTCCTCAGTCACAACAGTCTCCGGTGGTCGCTGCGAGCGGCGCTTCTTATTGCGCGGCCCGGCAGGGACAGGCGGAGCGACAGCTTGGTCGAAAGCTTCAAGTCGAGCCCGCAGGGTCGACATTGAAAGCTCTTCGCACTCGGAGAGTGCGGTGGCGGCGTGCCCGCGGCCCAGTCGGAGAGCGCAGAGAGGTGGCGGTCTCCGTAGCTGAGCGGGGCGCGGCACGAGCCGCAAAAACGAGGCGTTTTTACAAAAACGCCTCGTGCTCTTTTAGAGTACACACAGAAACAGTAATAATGTAAAGGATATGTCGCCGGAGAGCGTAGCAGGCACGGATGGCTGAAGGCGGCGAAGACGGCCGGCTTCCTCAGGCGCTGTCCTAAGCTTGCTGGTCGCTGGTTTCAACGGCGGCGGCTCTCAAGATCCAGCGATGCGAAGAGCGTCGCTGAAGACAAGAAAATCAGAATTTTAGCCTGTGAGCGCTGAATATATACACGCTGGCCACGCCCATTCTGACGGTTAGAAGGGCGCGGAGGGCGCGAAGCGCCCTCATTGGTTGCCGCGTTCATAGCGCTCACCGATAGGCTTAAGCAGTTGCAGCCGAGCAGCCAATGAGCACGCTTATACAGCCTGCCTAGGTCTGTCGGCTGCTGCACTGCGTTGACAATGAATACAAAATTAAGGATAATTTTTTGGCTTCAGATCTCGAAGAAAGAAGACTTTCCCGATGCGTAAGCTACTTACGCAATACGAGAGAACCTCTCGTAAGAGAACATGGCGGAATACCTAATACCACAATATGGTATTTAGCAGTGATTGTCAGGCTTTTTCTATTTACAGCTTAGTAAGTTAATTGCCTGCACACAATACAGTATGATAGCATTATATTATAACAATATAATATATAGGCTAACGATAAAGTTTGTGGCTTTATAAATTAATCAAAAACATAAAAAAGCAACCCTAACCCTAACCCTAACCCTAACCCACACCTGATGCACATTCCTTGTTCTTCATTTTCTAGAAGTAGAGTAAGACCCTTGCTGTATTTTTGTGTAATTAATTAAGAGAAAGTGCACCGCCATCTAGTGATTTGAACGCACCTGCCGTTGTAAACACGACTAACCACTTCTTTAAACACGAACTTCCAGGAGACTTGAAACGCTACACCTGTAGACCCGCCCATGTGCATACTGTTGTGAAGCAAGTCCAGTCAAACAGACATCGACAGATAAACACTAGGCTACGAGAGTGCTGGTAAACCTACATTTACTCTGGAACTCCGACTGAGACAGTGTGAATGAAAATGGACTCAAGTAAGGATTTATTATTTTAAAAACGAATTGTCTTTTCTTTGTTAATTCATAGTAAAAATGACTTTTAATCCAACTTGACGAGTTTAACCTGTTTCTGTGAGACATTGCAAATGTTTTCACTTTCATATTGGTCTATACAGCTGGGCCATTCCACGAAATCAGTGCCTTTTCAACTTTGAAAAATTAAAATATAAAATAAGTGTAATCGATTTTTTTTTTACATTTATTTATTTATTTTAATATCTATGAAATGAAGACAGCTTAAATGACCAGAACTTGTACTGTGCCATCTCAGGCTGTCATTTTCTATTTTATGACTATTTATCTACCTCAGGTTTTGATATTTTATATGCTTTGACAATCTTATATTTGTCATTCAGATGACCAAGAACATACAAATGTTGGAGGGTGACCACATGTCAATTAAGAAAAAATATATTTTTGCAAGAGAGGTATTAAAAGAAGGGCTTTGTCAAAGATACAATATATATAAGATTACAATGGAAAAACTTGGAGGGCCATTTCAAATATAATTTTATAAATAAAAATAAAAATGTTATTAGTATTTATTATTTAATCAGTATAATCAGCCTGCTCCTCGCTCTGCTCAGACCTCCCGCGGACTGAGCGAGTTCACAATATGCAGACAATCTCATTTTACAATAATAAAGTAATATTAAAAAGAAAATAATATTAATTTTAATATCACATCAGATACAATATTAGGCTACTATATATAGAAAATGTATTGTATAGAAGACCTCACTTGATGCAATCAACAGTAAATGAATTTCAAAGAAATATATAAAAAATATCCATTGATAATGAGTTTGTATTGCATCACACTCTTATTATTCAAATTTAACTTATATAATGTACCTCTTCAATCACACACATTTCCAGCATTTGATATAAACACAACCAATTCAATTTTGAACACATGAAAAAGAAATTGTAGTGAAGTGTAAGGTTATGTGGGAGTGTGACACTGGAGGGCATGCTTGTGCAACAGGTGCTAATCTCTCAGAGTTAGCAGTGTTGTGGGAGCCCGTGTTTGGTGGCAGATCTATCTCGTGTGTTCCCGTGTAAAGATCTGTTAATTGTCGTGGAAATATTTAATACCAATACAACCTACTAAATCTGACTTCTTTACCACGGACAATTTAAACAACTTACAGTTGTTAAAAATAATAACTATCTCAAGGTAATTCCCTGAATACTTACAATACAATACTTCCCTGAAGTAAGGTGACGGCGTCCTGTCAAGAAGCTCCTATCACTGCCTCAATCACACATGAGCACACAGGTCTTTAGCATCTATACACTCTCACTGTCCTTCTCAGGTGTACGCTGGTCCGACACAGGATCATTAATACTAACTCAGAGTATTACAGCCTCAGCCTGAGGGCGGCTCTATAGTCTTCAACACTTTCACTGTCTCTGAGCGTAGAGCCTTTAGTACTTCTAATACTACCTTAATCACACACAGATGTTTCTGTTGTTGTCTTTTGAGCATATTCTATTTCTCAGCTGCGCAGCAATAAAATAAAAATAAAAATTTTATTTTTATTTAATTTTTAAATAAAAATTATTTTTTGTTATAGTAATTCTATGTCTGATTGTTTCTCAGGGACACAAAAGGCACCAATTTCATGGAATGACCCAGCTAAGATTTTTTTGTAAGACACTTAGGGCTTGCTTTGTTCTCCATATAGTCATTTCCTATACATATGGCATGTCACGGATTGCGTTTTAGGTTTTAGTTTGTAGAATACAGTTATGTATTTTAAAGTGTGTGGCTGTGCAATTATGCTTATGCTAGAAGTGTGCGCGCACAAGAGAGAGATTTATTTATTCATTTATTTTGTCTTTTTACATGTTGCATATTTTTAAGAATATATAATTACTGAAAACATGTGTTTTTTTCTTTGCAACAAATACCAGAGTTTTATGTTATCTGTGTTTTTGTTTTCTCTTGATTGAGAAAATTAAACAAGTCTCATTTCTTCATAATTTAGTTAACCATGGTCCATGGATGGCCATTTGTATTATTATGATTAGCATATTTTTAGTGTAGCTTTCTTGTTAACTGTTCAGAAAGCACATACAACAGGATAGAAAGTGTGTTTTGTTCTCTATTTGTTGCAGGTTACACCCAACATCTCTCAGAGCTCAGGATTGTGTTGATGGGATATAGATATGCTGGTAAGAGTTCAGTTGGAAACACCATCCTGGGCAGAGAGGAGTTTGACTTGATGAAATCTGCTCAGTGTGTGGAGAGACATGGAGAAGTAGCAGACAGACACATCACTGTCATTGAAGCTCCAGGATGGTGGAGGGATTTCCCTGTAGAGTTCAGTCCTGAGTTACTGAAACAGGAGATTTTGCTCAGTGTGTCTCTGTGTCCTCCAGGACCACACGCTGTACTACTGATCATACATGTGGACAATGCATTTAAAGAGACTGAGAGAAAAGCATTGGAGGAGCATCTGGATCTTCTCAGTGAGAGAGTCTGGAGTCACACTATAGTGCTGTTCACTGGTGGAGACTCTCTGTTAGACACATCTATAGAGCAGCACATTGAGAGTGAAGGGCCGGATCTCCAGCGGCTGCTGGACAAATGTGGGAACAGGTTTCATGTTCTCAACAATCACAACAGGAGAGATGACACTCAGATCAAGGAGCTGCTGGAGAAGATTGAGGAGACAGTGGCACAAAACAACGGCTGCCATTTTGAAATAGACAGAAAGATTTTACAGGAGGTGAAAGAGAGAAGGAGAGCAGAGGAAGAGAGAGCAGAAGAACGAATGAAGAGGATGCAAAAAAGGAGAGAAAACATCAGATCACAGATGAGTGAGTCCATATACTTTATAGTGCACATACACACTGAGTATATTAAGTAAATCATGAAAATGTAACACTCACAGCAATAATAGCAAGAAACTTCTCATCATTAACCGCTATTTGTAGAGGCATTCCCAATAGATGGGTTCAAAGCAGCTCACAGTGACGGCCCCTAAAATCTGTTACTGAAGGAAATAAGCACTTTCATTTCTTAAACAATCCTGTTCTTCATAGGGTGTGCTTTTGATAACGGAAATCAATTTACCTAATTCATAGAAAACAATACAAAAGAAAAAGAAAAGAAAACTGAAAAGATCTTGTCTTGAATCTTAAACATCAGCTTTACACCTATACTATACTAGGATGAGCTCACCTATACTAGGCTCAGTACTAGGACCGCTACTGTTCACTCTGTACATGATACCATTGGGAGATATCATTAGGAAACATGGAATTAGCTTTCACTGTTATGCCAACGATACTCAGCTGTATATTTCTTCAAAACCTAACGAAACTTACCAATTCACAAAATTAATGGAATGCTTAGCTGATATAAAAAACTGGATGACTAGTAATTTCCTACTACTTATTTCTGAAAAAACAGATTCTAATTATTGGACAAAAAACTCCCACACATAATAACCTAGAATACTGTCTAACACTTGATGGCTGCTCTGTCAAGCCTTCGTCATTAGGAACCTGTGTGTGCTCTTTGATACCACATTTTTCCATCTTAAAAATATATCTAAATTACGCCATATGCTCTCATTGACAAATGCAGAACAATTAGTTCAGTACTTCATGACCTCAAGGCTAGATTATTGTAATGCTCTACTGGGTGGTTGCCCTGCACGCTTAATAAACAAACTACAGCTGGTCCAAAACGCAGCAGCTCAAGTTCTTACCAGAACCAGGAAGTATGACCATATTAGCCCAGTTCTGTCAACACTGCACTGGCTCCCTATTAAACATTGTATCAATTTTAAAATATTGCTGATTACTTACAAAGCACTAAATAAATGGTAAATGGACTGCATTTATATAGCGCTTTCATAGACCTATGGCCACCAAAGCGCTTTACATAGCCTCACATTCACCCATTCACTCACTCATTCACTGGCGATACGTCTGCGATATTAATGCGATATGGCTCAGCTTGTCAGTTAACTACGGCTCTTTGTAGTAAATGCCGCTCCATCTGAAAGCAGGTGATGGCGATTTACTACTAATCAAGGAACCGGCTTTACTGACGAGATGCGGATAACAATCTCATACGATTTATCGTGCAGCCCTACTAGAATATCAAAATCGACTGCTGGCGGCAGATCCTTTTCCTATTTAGCACCAAAACTTTGGAACAGTCTTCCTACCATTGTCCGGGAAGCAGACACACTCTGTCAGTTCAAAGCTAGATTAAAGACACATCTCTTTGACCTAGCATACACATAACACATTATAGACTTCTATAATTCAATGTTAGGCTGCATAGATTAGGTCAGCTGGAACCGGGAACACTTCCCATAAATCCTGATTTACTCGTTACATCATAAGAATAATGGCATCTACGATAATTTTAGTGTCTTTGTTTATACTGAGGTTTTCCCGCAGCCTGCCGGATCCAGGCCGTATCCAGATCTGATGAAGGACCTTCGCCTGGACCAGATGACAACGCAGTGCTGAAGTGCCAACTAGTCTCTCCCTATGGAGGATCCCTTTACCACTCTACAAATAAAGCATTGTCGGGATAATTTTAGTTTCGCGTATCTACCCCGAAGTGATAAAATTCTGTATCAAAATTTTAAGGCTAGACAAGTAGTTTAAGGCTTGGTTTGTAGGGAATTACAAACCTGCGCACGTATATTCAAATGTGCATAACTATAGTATTAATTCTTGATGCGCACGTGAGCGCCATCAGCGTTTCTCACCGGTTCGCGTTTAAAGTCTGTGTAGAGAGAACGATGTCGTCTTAGTGGCCTCTAATTTAATAACTAATGATCCTTGCGATGGAAGTGAATCAATCAAAACTAACTTTAGCTGGAAAATATCTTTATTCAAGAACCGCTATAAAGCCAAAACAATCTCTGTTACATTAAATTATCCGTTTGTTACTGTAAAGCTGCTTTGAAACAATCTACATTGTTAAAAGCGCTATGTAAATGAAGATGACTTGACTTGACTATAGACACGCGCCTCATGTTTGTTTCTGTTCTGAAGCACCAGGAAGTGAGTCCCGTCAAACACACTTTGAAAGTACATTATAAGTAAAAACTACTAAACTGCTGGTGGATCTATATTTTATTTGGAGCTTCAACTAAGGCAAAAATGTGTCATGTAAAATGGACATTGGTAAGATTAGAAGCTATTTTTATGGAAGACAAAATGTCAATATGTTCACAGTTTTTTAAAGATATCCGTATCCAAACCTCATTAATTGTGAGCGAATGTTTGCTTATTTCTTTTAACTCTTTACTTATATTTTACCCGTTCATATTCAGAAGCTATGTCGCGCAGAGGTCCTCATGCCTTGTTTAACGCGGGTCTCACGATCACAAGCTCACCAGCTTCAGTCACTAAACAGAGGTAATTGCTATAAAAGCCTACCTGAGATTGGTCGCATTCACGCTTACACAATCAAAGGTACTTTGGTATAGCCCCCATGGTTTTGCATACACTTGAATTTAAAGTAACGTTTACTTCAGTAGAGGTATGGCCACTACTACAGATATAAGTCGACCAATATTACTTATCTTATAATAGCTTTGGATTGGCCATGCCGTGGTTTCCCATGTAGTCAAGTCAAGTCAATTTCATTTATATAGCGCTTTTAACAATATAGATTGTTCCAAAGTGGCTTTACATAGCCTGGCAAGCCAGACCTACATCAAGATGTTTGGTCTGGCAACTCACCATAGACACGGCTCAATCCGAGGGGCGGGATAAACGGCTGTCTTTCAAATTCCCTCTGCACGCAATAGGATAGCGCTTCAACCAACCAGAGCGTTTTCCCAACAGCGGAGCTAGTTGACAGATTCAACTTTTGCCATATCTGGCCGGCAAAACGACGAACACATCTTCCTTTTTTTAAGAATGACTTAAGTGCCGTTCTTTGCACTTTTCTCAAAGAAAAACTTAACTCCAAGTCCTCCAGAGTCGCGGACAAAGCAGATTCGAAAGATGTTCGCCAGCAGCAGCCGTCATTCTTTGTTTTCAAGTAGCAGGGAACCGTTGCAACTCTGTCATCATTATGTTAAGCCCGCCCCGCATACTCTATACACGACGTGATTGGCCTGACCCAATTTAGGTTTTTGCAGCTCGAAAGTCTATGGAGAGTTGCTAGACTGCCCTGGCTGCAAAATACATTTTGCTGCCGCTAGGGTGCGTCTAGATTTCTAGGCTAGGCTTTACATTGATAATAGGAAAAATTACAGTAACAGAGATTGTTTTGGCTTTATAGCAGCTCTAGAATAAAGTTATTGTCCAGCTAAAGTTAGTTTGATTGATTCACTTCCGTCACAACAGTCATTAGTTATTAACTTAGGGGCCGCTAACACAACACCGTTTTAACAGAAAACTCTTAAGTTCTTTCTGCGCAAACTTCAAAAACGCGAACCAGCAAGAATGCTGATGGCGTGCCCATGCGTATTACAAGTTCAGTCCAAAGGTATGGGCGTTTGAATATATGTGTGCAGGCGTGTAGTCCTTCCCTACAAATCAACCCTCAACATACTACTTTTCTGACCTTACAATGTATAATACAGAATTTGTATCGCTTCCGCGTAGCCACGCGTTCCGGAATTATCCCGACAACGCTTTATCTGTAGATAGGTAAAGGGAGGAGAAGAGAATAATATTAGCGTAGACGCCATTCTTCTTATGATGTAACGAGTACATCAGGTACTCGAAAAAAACCTTTTTTTTTCTAAAAAAACTGTCAGGGCTGCAATAAACACAGCTACTTATTCCATTCACTCCCACCCCCTCCCTTCTGGGCTCCTTCCAAAGCCACGCCCCCAAAACACATGAATGCGCGATGCCGACCGCTCAGCTGGAGGACGCGTTTGCCAGCGCCGAGCGCAGTGCATGTAGTGACATCATGTCAGAATCACATGTAATAAAATACCTAACTTTATCATTATGAATATAAACAACTAACATGGCTGTTAGTACTCACTATCAAGCTAGCATATCGATACTGGTAAAGTTTAAAATATATTGAGTTTGATTCGGTAACGAGCTAGTAACATAAGGCAAAGCTAAAAACAGGTTGCATTGATACACGTTTTCCCATTACCATCAGTTACACTGTGATGAAAGTGAATTTCTTGTAAGATTCATAACATATACGGTGTTTTGCATGTAAGAGCTTCCACGATGAAAGCACTGTTGGCTCTGATGAGGACTAGACTATATTGACTCTCATCTGACTTCTTGCTTTATCCTAAGACTTTTTGGTCATAGCCTTTTCGAATACTGTCTTCCTTTTTTTGCCTTGTTCGCTGACTGTATATGCAGGTACTGGGAATTTTGACTGCTCTTTCTCTGCTATAATTGTGATTCTTCCTAGCTTCCATGCCTCTTCCCCTCCTCGAGTCAAACGGGTGCGCCCATGTGGGCAGCTCCTGTAGCAGTAGGGGTGGTAGCCATGGTAGCGAGGGAGAGTGACAGTCCGCCCAGCCAATCATTTCATTCGTTCCGAATGGAAATAAGTAGCTGTGTTTATTGCAGCCCTGAGAGGACTACAGACACTCAATTTTTATTCTCTCCTTTTCAGAGTACTTACATTTTAATTATGTATTGGTATATAAAGACAGTTTAAACAAATTTGGGGAAAGGTTTTTTAGAAAAAAAACCCTGCCTACCCTGCCTTTAAGTGTGCAGTGCAATGACCCATAATAGCATTACAATAATCTAGCCTTGATGTCATGAACGCGTTGACTAATTGTTCCACATTTGTCAATGAGAGCATATGACGTAATTTAGATATATTTTTAAGATGGAAAAATGCGGTTTTACAGATACCAGACTCCTGGCTTTCAAATGAAAGATTGGTATCAAAGAGCACACCCAGGTTCCTAAACGACGACGAAGACTTGACAGAGCAGCCATCAAGTGTTAGACAGTATTCTAGATTATTACTTGAGAAAGTTTTTGGTCCAATAATTAGAATCTCTGTTTTTTCAAAATTAAGTAGTAGGAAATTACTAATCATCCAATTTTTTATATCACCTATGTATTACGTTAATTTTGTGAATTGGTAAGTTTTGTCAGGGTGTGAAGAAATATAGAGCTGAGTATCATCAGCATACCAGTGAAAACTAATGCCATGCTTCCTAATGATATCTCCTAAGGGTAGCATGTACAGAGTGAACAGCAACGGTCCTAGTACTGAGCCTTGTGGTACACCATACTGAAATTGTGATCAATGAGACATCTCTTCATTTTCTGCTACAAACTGATAACGGTCAGATAAGTATGATTTAAACCATGTTAATGCAATTCTAATAATGCCAGCTTAATTTTCGAGTCTATTTAAAAGAATGTTGTGGTCGATAGTGTCAAATACAGCACTAAGATCAAGTAACACTAACAGAGAGATACAACCATGATCGGATGATAAGAGCAAATCATTTGTGACTCTAATGAGAGCAGTCTCGGTACTATGGTACGGTCTAAATCCGGACTGGAAATCATCACAGATATAATTTATTTATAAAAAGGAGCATAGTTGTGAGGATTCTGCCTTCTCTAGTATCTTTGACAGAAAAGGTAGATTTGAGATCGGCCTGTAATTGACTAATTCTCTACGATCAAGTTGCGTTTTTTTAACAAGCGGTTTAATCATAGCCAGCTTAAATGTTTTTTGTACGTATCCTAATGACAAAGATGAAATAATGATATTAAGAAGAGGATCTATGAGCTCTGAAAGCATCTCTTTCAGTAGCTTAGTCGGTATAGGGTCTAACATACATGTTGTCGATTTAGATGATTTAACGAGTTTAACGAATTCTTCCTCTTCTATAGCAATGAATGAATAAAATTTTTCCTTAGGGAGACTACAATGCACTGCCAAGCAGAACTTGACTTCCTGCTCAGCTACTGTTCGGACGCTCTTGCTTACTGCTCCGCGCTTTGCTCTATCGCTGTTATATTTTATATACACTTCTATATTTTTATATTTCCGTGAGATAGCGGCACGAGGCCGGTGGCGTGATTACTCTGATGAGTGACACCTGCGCGACACACCTGTCTCGTATCTCTCACAGAGGAGCGGAAGCATAAAGGAGTAGAGGTCTGCACGGGCTTTAAACTGAAGCCCGAACCCGGCCCATACCCGCGATCATTTAACCCGACCCGACCCGACAATTACATTTACATGTTAAGCCCGAACCCGACCCGAACCCGAGGTCCACTCTGTTTCTCACAGCAAATACCATTTTTGCAATATGTTGTATTTAATGATTGCTTGAAACGGTAAACAAATACATGTAGGCGCAGCGGCCCTATCAGCACAGCAGTAAGAGAAAAACTTACCAATTACGTAACTTTGCTGTGGTCGAACAGGTGTAACAGTCACACATTTCTCTGGAACTCAAACTTTCAACTTTAAAAAGTTCACGCAGTGTTGCAAAACTATTTACACAAATATATCCTTCTCAGTATGAGTTATGAAGGAAGAGAACGGCATTGACAGTTGATGATTTCAGCGCTGTCCTCCTCTGATTGAAAGTTAGTCCAGCTGCACTGAAGTTCCTCTCGCTGCTGCTGCTACTTGCAGGGATGCTGAGGATACTACGGGCCAGTTTTGACAGTAAGGGGAAAACACCGCTGTTGTTTTTCTACCAACCCAAGAGATCCCGCTCTTCTTCCTTGTCGTGGTTGCGGCTGGAGTATTGAGTAACATCATCTGCGGTTTCACCGAGGGGCACGTTTACCCACTCCTCAAACTCTGCCACTATCTTGCTTCTTTTAGTGGCCAGTTCAGCTGCCCGTTCAGCTGGCTCGTTGCCTGTGGTAAAGCTGGCTATCCGACGCCTGGCTTCTTGCTGGATATCCTCTCTGTCAGGGAGAGACAGCATGCAGAGCTGACAGAACTTTGGCCAAAGGAAAATGGCAATCTTATGTAGTGTCTGGATTTTGATTTTGCGGTTCAGCCATTCAAGATGCCGCTCACGAATGATGGCCTGATGAGGACTGTCTGACGCCACAGGTCTGCAGTGGCGCTTAAGCCTCTCGTGCCACAAAACAACCAGGTTAAGTGTGGGGTACTGGTCACCCTCTAGTTCCCTCTGAGCCTGGTAAAATGGGCGAAGAAATTCCAGCAGGAACTCCAAGACATCTGGAGATATTTTGTCGATTTTTCGGCTTTCCCCTCGGCTCTCAAGTTTTTCTCGAAGCTCAGCCTACACCTGCTTAATTGAATCCAAGGTAAGGAACACCGTGCTAAACCTGGTGTCTGACATTTGCCTGACAGTTGTTGATAACTGACTTATTATACCCGTTTGCTTGACATATCGCACAAGGGCCTTTGCTGCCAGCAAAGTCTGTGTGACCTCTGGTGCGCTGTCTCGTAGTTCGGCAGAATCAAGCGCGTGTTTGAGAACTGTGTTATAAACATGGTCCTGACAATCCAGTCGATGATACGGCGCGAGTGCAGCAATCATGTTTGATCCCTGGTCAGTGACCCAGACGACTTTGTTCATAACACAAGCATCAAATCCTAGTACAGATACGAGCAGTCTAGAGAAGGTAGAGAAGATGTACCTATCTTTTTGCTGTCATACGCCAAGACAGCTTTGCAAGCTCTACACTGCACGTAACCACTGGGCTCTTTACTGGTTGAAACGACAAGATCATAATGCTTCCAAATTGCAGCTTTTCCTGCATCATTTGGAACTGTCATAAGTTTTCCCTCAGTCATTTTTTGCTTTATCAGACTCATGGTTTGCTTGCTGTCATCTGCTGTCTGTGTTGTGACTGAAATAGCGCGCGAGAGCGGTAGCACATGTAGTAGTAGTTTTGTGATATAAATGATATAATGATAAAATAAAACAAATAATACAAAAATTATATATTTTTATATTATGTAAAAAATTTTTTTAAATTTTAAATATTTTTATATTTTAAATTATATATTATAAAATTATGTATATATACTGTAAAACAAAACAGATCCTTGGAAAAAATGAAATCACCGTAATATTGTAGTAGTTATAAACAAAGGTCTATTTTTAGTTCAGATTAACATTTGAGGGCAGCAATTTTATTCATAATGTCAAAATAAAACAAACGTAATGTTACTTGAAAGCATTATAGCCTACTATTGTCACAGTGTCTGGTTTGTGTTCCCTGGGTAACCACTAGATGTCCTCCTTCCTCACGGTGTCTGTCACTTTCTGAACTACATTCCCCACGATCCTTGTTTCTTCATTGCACTCAGCTGTCCCTTGTCATTAATCATTGCACTCAGCCAATTCCCCATTAGCATTGTCATTTCCCTGTGTATATAACCCTGTCTGTTTTAGTATGTGTCACGGAGTCCTTGTATTTATCACGCCACTTCAGTGTCTGTTTCTAGTCTGCTCTTGTCTTTTATTTTTGGATTGCTATATTGGAATTTGACCCATGCCTGGATTTGACTACTGATTTTGGTTTTCCCTTTAATAAATACTTACTGCTATTGGATCTCCCTGTTTCCCGTGTGTGGTATCGTGACAGAAGGACTCCGTCATGTCAAGATCCAGCGGTAAGAATGTTCGTGGCTCCTCTCCGACCATCAAGAGGAGGAATTCAGGACCCAAGGAAACACCTCCACGAATGAACATCTTCCAGTGTTTCGCGCTATGGGCCCAGCAGACGGAGGAGATCAAGATGGCCAAATCCCTCGAGTCTCAGTCCATGAGGAGGGAACCATCTTTTGAGGGAACCCATCTGGTCAGATTTTCTGGTACCCGTGGTGGCCACAGAAGAGGAGGTTCTAGAGGCGACATCCAGCACCACTCTCCGCCTCGGTCTCTCATCGACCCTGAGCCGGTGATGATCGACCCAGATGTTGTCCCGCAGGTACCCGTGCAGCCCGCTGTTGTCCCGGAGGTCCACGTGCAGCCCGCTGTTGTGCCGCAGGTCCCAGTTCCGGTGGCCCCTGTTATCCCGGAGGTCCCCGTGCAGCCCGCTGTTGTCCCGCAGGTCCCAGTTCCGGTGGCCCCGAAACGGAGGAGGAGAAGGAAGACTTCCTCCATGCCTGTTCCGGTGGTCCCGAGTCCGGTGGTCCCAGTTCCGGTGGTCCCAGTTCCGGTGGTCCCGAGTCCGGTGGTCCCAGTGCCGGTGGTCCCAGTTCCGGTGGTCCCGAGTCCGGTGGTCCCAGTGCCGGTGGTCCCAGTTCCGGTGGTCCCGAGTCCAGTGGTCCCGAGTCCGGTGGTCCCGAGTCCGGTGGTTCCAGTTCCGGTGGTCCCAGAACTCCCCATCATCAGTCCTGCCATGGCCAGGAAGGCCGTGTTCCTCTTCTATGCAGTGGCGATACTGCATGCGTGGAGGAGACACAGCACGTCTGCTGATCCTGTGTCTTCGGACAAGAGGGCCGCCGCCGAGCCTGTGTCTTCGGACAAGAGGGCCGCCACCGAGCCTGTGTCTTCGGACAAGATGGCTGCCGCCGAGCCTGTTCACGTCACGCCTGCCGAGCCTGTGTCTTCGGACAAGATGGCCCAGCCCGAGACTGTTCACGTCACGTCTGCCCAGCCAGAGACTGTTCACGTCAGGTCTGCCCAGCCAGAGACTGTTCACGTCACGTCTGCTGATCCAGAAACTGTTCACGTCACGTCTGTCGATCCAGTGTCTCCGGACAAAATGACCGAACCAGTGTCTTCAGACAAGATGGCCGAACCAGTGTCTCCAGACAAAATGGCCGAACCGGTGTCTCCGGACAAGATGGCAGAGCCAGTGTCTCCGGACAAGAGGGCCAAACCAGTGTCTTCAGACAAGATGGTCGAACCAGTGTCCTCGGACAAGACGGCCAAACCAGTGTCTCCGGACAAGACGGCCCGAACCAGTGTCTCTGGACAAGATGGCCGAACCAGTGTCTCCGGACAAGATGGCCGAACCAGTGTCCCCGGACAAGAAGGCCGAATCAGTGTCTTCGGACAAGAAGGCCGATCCAGTGTCTCCGGACAAGATGGTCGAGCCAGAGTCGGTTCCTGAGCCGGTGTCTGTTCCTGAGCCGGTGTCGTCTGTTACAGTTCCTGAGCCGGTGTCGTCTGTTCCAGTTCCTGAGCCGGTGGTGTCTGTTCCAGTTCCTGAGCCGGTGGTGTCTGTTCCAGTGCCATGGCCGCCCGAGGGGTCGTCTCCTCCCTGGCCGCCCGATGGACTGTCGTCTCCGCCCTGGCCGCCCGATGGACTGTCGTCTCCGCCCTGGCCGCCCGATGGACTGTCGTCTCCGCCCTGGCCGCCAGATGAACTGTCACTCCCTATCCCCGTTTCCCTCCATGGACCCTGATCCTCCACCAGTCCACCTCCCGCCTGGACTCTTGTTTTGTCTGGGTAGCCGCTCCGTAGAGGGGGGGTTATGTCACAGTGTCTGGTTTGTGTTCCCTGGGTAACCACTAGATGTCCTCCTTCCCCACGGTGTCTGTCACTTTCAAAACTACATTCCCCACGATCCTTGTTTCTTCATTGCACTCAGCTGTCCCTTGTCATTAATCATTGCACTCAGCCAATTCCCCATTAGCATTGTGTATATACATTTCCCTGTGTATATAACCCTGTCTGTTTTAGTATGTGTCACGGAGTTCTTGTATTTATCACGCCACTTCAGTGTCTGTTTCTAGTCTGCTCTTGTCTTTTGTTTTTGGATTGCTATATTGGAATTTGACCCACGCCTGGATTTGACTACTGATTTTGGATTTCCCTTTGATAAATACTTACTGCTATTGGATCTCCCTGTTTCCCGTGTGTGGTATCGTGACAATTTTTCCTGCCAAACTTCCATGGTTGCAGTTAGTGTTACTACAGTAAATCCATGGTAAATGTTGCAGATCTGTGGACACTGGATAGTTCATTCATGGCACAATGTTTCTTCCTGGCTTCCAAGCACTGTTTGATCCGTTAATAACGGAGAAATGTGAATGTTTCTCACTAGATCTCGCAGCAATGTTATTACTTAAGTAGCGAATTCAAATAATTACTTTACTGGATCTCTTAGCGCCGCTGTGTAGTAACAGTGTCGCATGATCAAGATCGGCTTGCTCTGCTTTGGTCCAAACTGATAAACAACGGTCCATCAACCACACAATAATGAGTAGCTCAGTTTTGTTCCGCTTACATTACGTTTGCCATTTGATGTCGGGCAATGTTGTGGTCTACATTGTTGTGGTCTAAGCCTACATTTGAAATAACAAAATCAAAACCGTTCGGTTTGAAAATGCATACCGAACACCGAACCGAATCCGCGCTAAAATATCAAGGTGAAAGTCATCATAGCTTGCGTAGTATAGGCCCAGCTCCCAACCCAACTTAGAGAATAGATTAATGGCGATATTTTTTTTTTTTTACCGCCTGATAACTGCGTTAACGCCGATAACGGCCCACCACTAATATATATATATATATATATATATATATATTTGAGAGAGAGAGCCTGTGTGTCTGTGTAGCCTATGCACATTGCACATCTGGGCACGCATGTACTTTCTCTCTCTCGCGTGCCGGTCACCACAACACAGCAAGCAGACAAAGCACACGGCACGCAAACTATATATAGCCTATTTAGTTTTTCTTAGTTACAAACCCGAACCTAAGGCTGTTCATTAACCCTCTGGGGACCAAAAACGCGCCCGCGCGTTTTGCTCGTTTTTTTTTAGCAATGAAAAATAAACACTTAATGCTCTGTTAATTTTGATCTTTCATTTTCGTGTAATACATCAATCGATCCTGTTCAGTTTCTATTTTTTTTCTGTATACTCACAATAAAAATAAAGTGTTTTGCTTTTTGACAAATAAAGAAAAATGAACATGATGCGATTTCTGCCTTCTCTCTGTCAGTAAACTCCCATTTGAAACGCGTTCGAAAATGATCTATAACTCCGCGAAAATTCAGTCAAACAGGCAAACAGACCCACGGGCATAAAGCTTGAGATCGCATCTTTTAAATGAAGTAATTTATATAAAAAACAAATATTCTCAGCTTCTGTAATCTGTATAAAAAGAGAGCGACTCCAGTCGAGCTCATTACGAGCCATTCAAAAGTAATTTGACCACTCCCCGGAGAGCGCGTGCTATTCAAATGCAAATTCTGAGAACCATTTCAGTCTGTGAAACGCCCCCACATCAGCTGTAAACAAAGCACCGCGAGTGAGGCATAATATAGCCTACCTTATGGAGAAAAGATTCCTCAGAACAGTGCTGATATGAGGAGCAATATCTCCTGATATGAGGAGCAGATCCCGCTGAGGAGTGAGGTAGGCTGTTTTCTTTTCTCAAGTATTGATGTGGAATAACGTTATGGAATAACGTTAGTGTAGGCCTATGTAAACCGCAAAAAGATGAATCGCATTTCTATAATATGACTCGCCTTTCTGTGAGATGAATGAAGGGTACATATTTGTAAAGACTGTTTAGCCTAAATATGAATCGCGCGTCTGTGTGTGAAAGAATAAACTGCTTTTGCTACTGAGATGAGTAAAAATCGACTGAAATATGTTGAAATAAAATATATTTGTATAAGCAACATATTAAACAGTTTTTAGGCTACTGTAGAATATACTGCCACATCAAATAAGCTTTTGTTTAGCAATTTCTGCTCATATCTAATGTTTTATATATATATATATATATATATATATATATATATATATATATATATATATATATATATATATAAAATAGCCTACTATTTTTGTCAAAAATAAAGTCATAGACTAAGATGTTAGATGTTCCAATGTTGGCTATATTCAAACTAATGAATACATATGA
The DNA here is from genome assembly GCF_964197995.2 of Scardinius erythrophthalmus. NCBI lineage: Eukaryota > Metazoa > Chordata > Actinopteri > Cypriniformes > Leuciscidae > Scardinius > Scardinius erythrophthalmus. The sequence continues at coordinate 2,317,405 of NC_138229.1, forward strand.
TAAAATGTAGGCCTATATTCTTTTTTTTTTTTTTTTTTTTACAAAGAAAGAGTACACTTGAAATATTGTTGAAATTGTAATTGTTGTAATTGTAACATTTTTAATAAAATAGCAAAACATATTTACAAGAGAGATGTAAGCGAAATCTTAAATGGTCAATGTAAGTCTAAATACATCTTTTGTCCTTGCATTGGGGCTCAGTCAGTGTCACACCTGGCTCATTAGGCAGAGTCATTATGCAGAGTGGGTGGGACATTGTAATCTAAGGTGTAAACTACTCCTCCTCCTCGCATATTGGCTTTCCAAGCAAAACCTGTTTTACACCATTTAAATCAATGTATTTTTTTTTGTGAACGATAAAGCAAGACTATTTTCACATCATTTTGAAGCTAGAACTCAAAGGGACAACATCCATTAGTCAAAAGTCTTGTGGACACATATTTAATATGTGTTTTGTGGTCTTAATTCAGCAACTTTCATTTTTATTTTTTCCAATAACCACGCATAAACATTATTCTCTTAAAAATACAAACATCTACATACACGTTGCTCGCATATTATGGTAGCCCTGTTTGTGCTATATAGAGTGAATTTACACCTTAGCCATTAACATATCAGTATTAAATAACTGAAAAAAGCACAAATGTCAAGGCATGTCAGAACATCTCAAGGACCCCAAAAACAGCTTGGTCCCCAGAGGGTTAAACATTAAACATTAACCCAAACCCGACCCGCAAATTTATCGGGACCCGTTGGGCTCGGGTCGGGTAGCAGACCTCTATAAAGGAGGAGCGACGACAGTGAAGAGCGAGAAAGGACAGGCCTGAATTTGTGTTGTGTTTTGTTTTATTTTATTGTGACAGCAGTCGTCCGTGAGGGGCTGCTGTCTTTTACTTTCATTTTGTATTTGTATTTACATCATTAAATGTTTGAATGTTCGCCAGTTCCCGCCTCCTTCTTCCCATAACATCTGAACTGCATTACAATCTCCTTTTATCACCTAATTTTAACTTCAGCAAATCAGCACAGTGCTCAAACGACAAAGTTTGGATTACTACAAAAACGCAGAATTCTTTTATCCGACTAGCTTACATTCCGGGGAAAGGAAAACACAACTGCCTACATTCATAAGGATAAGAGAAAATGCCTCTTCTGGTTCAAGAATCTACTTGCTGCTCTAACTGCCACAGACTTTTACAAAGGATTGCAGTTTTTGAAACAAAGTTACTTACGGGACCACCAAACCAGACGGAACACACAATAGAGCTTCGTCATGGACACCCTCAGCATATAGCCGGTGAGTCCCATGAAACTAGTGCTCCTCGACAGGCCATACTGAGTGTAGAGAAAGAAGTCGAACAACTTACAAATCGATGGCACAAACAGGGAGCGAGACCCAAAGGCACTCGAGACATCAGATTGTCACGAGCATCACATATTGCCGCAGTAGCATCCTCTACCCTAGATACAGCTCTGAAAAGGATTGCAAACACTGGTCTCCTACCACCGCCTATACATCCTGAGAACAGATATGAAGTACTAATGAATGCAAATGAGGAATCCCCAAACGTGATGAATGTGATCGAAAACAGACTGAATGGGCCAGTAGCTAACACTGATGTTAACTGGTGCTCAAGGTCGAGCAGACAGCGGCACTCAGCTCAGAGCGCAGCCGAGCACAGGACTCTGATAGAGGGGGACTCCATAATCAGAAACATTAGCGGCAGGGATACAACTACGTGCTGCCTTCCACAAGCAACAACCTCTCATAAACAGGGAACTTCCGAACATTCTGATGAAACGTAAGACTACAAATCGACTCATCATTCATGTAGGGAAGAATGATATTCATAAAGAGCAGTCAGAACTCCTTAAGAAGGATTTTAATGAACTTTTTGAAACACTTAACCCTCTGGGGACCAAGCTGTTTTTGGGGTCGTTGAGATGTTCTGACATGCTCTGACATTTGTGCTTTTTTCAGTTATTTATAAACATGTTAATGGCAAAGGTGTAAATTCACTCTATATAGCACAAACAGGGCTACCATAATATGCAAGCAACGTGTATGTAGATGTTTGTATTTTTAGGAGAATAATGTTTATGCGTGGTTATTGGAAAAAATTAAAATGAAAGTTGCTGATTTAAGAACACAAAACACATATTAAATAGGTGTCCACAAGACTTTTGACTAATGGATGTTGTCCCTTTGAGTTCTAGCTTCAAAATTATGTGAAAATCATCCTGCCTAATTTTTCACATAAAACACTACATTGATTTAAACATTGTAAAACAGTTTTTTTGTCAGAAGAGGTTTATGCGTGGGAGTGGTAATGGGTCATCAATATTAATGAGATTCAGACCAGGGGTGTGACATAGACGCTCCCCCAAGTGCTAATGGGCCATCAAGTGAGGCAGCCTTAACAAAGAATGAGGAGATTCAAATGTTTTGTTTTTCAATCTGTTTTATTGTAATTTTGTAAAAACAAAAGTAAAGTAAGTAAGTAAGTAAGTAAAATTTATTTATATAGCACATTTATCACAGCAAAGCTGACCAAAGTGCTGAACAAAGTCAAAGAATAACATGAAATAAACAAAACATACGATACAATAAAACAAATGGAAACATAGATAAAATCACAAATTTAAAATGCCTGGGAATAAAAATATGTTTTCAACTTCATTTTAAAGGTTGTGATAGACGTTACAAGGCGAATGTCCAGTGGAAGTTGGTTCCAGAGACGGGGGGCCGCAATAGAAAAAGCCCTATCACCCTTTGTCTTTAGGCGTGAACGAGGGACAACTAAGAGAGCTCTATCAGAAGATCTTAATGATCTGGGGGATGAAAACGGAATAAGATGATCTGAGAGATAAGATGGAGCTTGACCATTGAGAGCTTTAAAAACAAACAACAAAATTTTAAATTGAATTCTGAAATAAACAGGAAGCCAATGAAGAGAGGCCAAAACTGGTGTAATGTGATCTGTTTTCTTTGCCCCAGTCAACAGCCTTGCAGCAGCATTTTGTACCATCTGTAAGCGTGCAATGGATGACTGTGGAAGACCCAAATATAATGAATTGCAGTAGTCGAGGCGGGAGGTAATAAAAGCATGAATGACTTTCTCCAGATCATTAAAAGTTAAAAATGATTTCAGTCTCGAAATTATCCGTAACTGATAAAAACTGTTCTTGACAACTGTATTAATTTGTTTAGTTAAGCAAAGTTCAGAGTCCAAAATGATACCAAGATTCCTGACCTGGGATGAGACTGAGGGGAAGTGCTTGCCGAGCTCATTTATGAGACAACTTCTCAACTTAGAGGGGCCAAAGACGATTACTTCCGTTTTATTTTCATTAAGTCTAAGAAAGTTGTTGGAAAGCCAATTTTTAATGTCCCCTAGGCAGGCCAATAAAGGTTGAATGGTATCACCAGCTTTCAATGGTATGTACAGCTGGGTATCATCCGCATATAAATGAAATGCAACTTTGTGTCTCCTAATAATGTCTCCCAAAGGTCGCATATATAAATTAAAAAGGAGTGGCCCTAAAATGGATCCTTGAGGCACTCCACAGATAATAGGAGCAACAGACGAAGAAAACTTACCCAACTCAACAGAAAAAAAACCTGTCTCTAAGATATGAATTAAACCACTGCAAAGCAATACCCCCAATACCAAACAAATTTTCTAACCGGCAGAGAAGAATATCATGATCAACTGTATCAAAAGCTGCTGTAAGATCAAGAAGCAGCAGAACTGAATTTTTACCACTATCCGCTGCAAGCAAAATGTCATTGAATACTTTAAGCAAAGCAGACTCAGTGCTATGATGGGCAGAGAAACCAGATTGGAGAGGTTCTGTTAATTTAGCTGCATTCAAAAAGGAAATCAATTGTGAATATACAACTTTTTCTAAAACTTTAGATAAAAATGAAAGCTTAGAGACAGGCCGATAATTATCAAGACAGTTTTCATCTAAACCCTGTTTCTTGAGCAAAGGTTGAACTACAGCATATTTAAAAAAATTCGGGACTACCCCAGCACTTAGAGACGAGTTAATCACTGACTGAATGGAAGTACCAATTTCAGAAAAAGAGGCCTTAATAATCTCAGAAGGAATGACATCAAGTGAAGAGGCAGTTTTCTTCATCTTATTGACCAAATCACAAAGTTCCCTCAAAGAAACACTTTGAAAACAAGAAAAAGAAGCCGGACTTGCCAGCGAAAACAGTGACAGATCTGATGACTGCAAGGTAAAAGAAGAGCGGATAGCTAAAACTTTATCTGAAAAAAAACTGTAAAAAATCTTCACAAAGTTTAGTTGAGGGTTCCACATGAAACTGACAACCTGGATTAATTACTGAATTAATCGTGGAAAACAGAATTCTAGGTCTATGAGAGTGTGTAGTAATTAAATCTGAAAAATACTTAGACCTAGCTGATTTTGCAGCTTTCTGAAAGTTAAATAAACATTCTTTGAAAAACTCACAAGACACAGTTAACGAATCCTGTTTCCATTTCCTCTCCGCTTGACGACATGCCCGCCTAAGAGAGCGAGCATTGTCATCAAGCCAATAATAAGATTTATGTCTGGGTGTCTTTAACTTAAAAGGTGCAATAATATCTAAAATATTTGAACAATTTGTATAGAGAAGGGTAGTCAGTTCATCAGGCCCAGTGGAAGACTCAACAGCATTCAAAATAGATCCTTCAACAGCGTTAGCATGATAGATTTCACTAAACTGAGGAGGAATAGATGAATTTATACAACGAGAGTAATGGCCCAGATGTTTTTCCATGACTGCAGAATTCTCAGCATGGACATTAAAAACAATAGGGCAGTGATCAGAAAAGGAGACATCTTTCTATGTAAAGGCAGGTATCTCACAGTAAATGCTTATGCCCCGTTGATGCGGGCTCTAAGCAAATCAAATGTGACCAAAATAAATAATCAGTCGGCTATTGTGAGCGATAAATAAACAAAAGTAAAGGCAGGTATCTCACAGTAAATGCTTATGCCCCGTTGATGCGGGCTCTAAGCAAATCAAATGTGAGGAAAATAAACAAAAGTAAAGGCAGTTGGTAAATATGTACTTACTCTTTCTGATTTCTGACTGTGTTGCTAAGCGCACTCCGAGTTGCAGGCGGAGGTAGTGATGAAGCTACATTCCTTTTAAAAAAGTTGAAGAATATTATTACATAAATATAACTATAGTAGCATTAGTCTATAATGAATAACTGATGTAAATAATTTTAGACGCGTGCAATAAGCCTATATGCGTGTCAATGGGCCATTACCGGAAAGGCACACCGCAAACATTAGCCTAACACATTTGTGCACTTCATTAACTGGGTATATTTACACATTTCAGCACATTTACACACATTTACAACTGATATTTGCGAGCATGCATCGTTAATGATAATGAGGCAGCATTTATATAGTCAAAATATAATCTAAACACCTACTAGGCCTACTTTCTAAAATAATTTCTAAATTCTATCTTTCATACATAATGATCTAAACATATCATTTACTGCTAGGCTACACATACAAATACAAATTTTCTTAACCAAGGGGAGTAGCATATGTACACACAAAAACAGAACAAAACATTTTTGACGTTGAAATGGTACGAGATATTAAATTCATGGTATAGATATGCACTTTCATTAGATCGTGTTGAATATAGGTAGATATCAAATGTCAATACTCTGGATGGCAAGTCCACCCAGTATAATATGTAAGCTCATGTATTGAATAGCTTGTCAACTAATGCAAGTAAGAATAAATACTTACTCATCCGAAATTCTATCCACGGCTGGATCAATTCGCTCTTCAAAATACAAACGGTCGTCATCAGAGTAGTCGCGCTCCTCTTCTGATGAAAATCTGGACTCTTCGTCGCTAGTATCCAGGACGAGCTGAAGGGCTTCCGCACCGGTGTACCGTGTCATCTTCCCAACGCGCAGGTGACTGAATGATGAAACTTGAAGCATTTAATGCATTTGCTTGGGGGCGTTTACCTGTTTTGCATAGATGGCTTAACACATTATCTTGTGAATAGCGCGCTCCGTGAGTAGGCGTGAACGAATTAAAGTCAATGAGCTCGTAATGAGCTCGACTGGAATCGCTCTCTTTTTATACAGATTACAGAAGCTGATAATATTTGTTTTTTATATAAATTACTTCATTTAAAAGCTGCGATCTCAAGCTTTATGCCCGTGGGTCTGTTTGCCTGTTTGACTGAATTTTGGAGTTATAGATCATTTTCGAACGTGTTTCAAATGGGAGTTTACTGACAGAGAGAAGGCAGAAATCGCATCATGTTAAAGTTTCTTTATTTGTCAAAAAGCAAAACACTTTATTTTTATTGTGAGTATACAGAAAAAAAATTGAAACTGAACAGGATCGATTGATGTATAACACGAAAATTAAAGATCAAAATTAACAGAGCATTTTGTGTTTATTTTTCATTGCTAAAAAAAAAAAACGAGCAAAACGCGCAGGCGCGTTTTTGGTCCCCAGAGGGTTAAGACTGAAAGTTCAAACATTCATCAGTGGACCTCTCCCAGCAAGAGGAACAAACAGGTTTTCATGGTTGCTTGGGCTAAATACATGGCTGCAAAAAACCTGCAATTTAAAAGTAGTGAACTTCATTGACAACAATCTTTTCTGGAGTCAGAGACAACTGTTTCATCAGGATGGCCACCACCCAAACAAACTTGGTTCAAGAGTGTTAAAAGACAATATCTACTTCTCCCTCAATCATCCTTCTGCAGTGAGTGCCAATCCACTCAATCTGAAAGGCACACACACACCAGGACACAGTATGAATGACCACGGGACTTCACTTCAGCAGCAGAATGGACATGCGGTTGATATATCACACAAGGACAATGATAACACCACTCCGCCACAACAACCTCTGCTTATGGACTCAATCTCAGCTGAACCCTGCCCACAGAGACTGCTCGAAGATTCAGCACCCAAGGACGACTTCCTGGAAAACAGCCAGGGAAGCCAGGACAGCATATTACAGCCTCCGATAATACCAGAGCAACAGCCCCTCTCACCAGACACTTTATCCCTCTCTCCAGCATCTCCACTTCTGTGCTTCTCACAGAAAATGGAAGAACTGGTGTATGCTGGAACCAAACTATCCCACTCTTTTGCTGCAAGCCCCCAGATACCAACCAAAAAACGACAGGCACCGCTACCACCAAAGCCTGCGGGCCCAGCTCGCCCTCCCCCTCCTGTGAGAGCTCTTCGGCCTCTGCCACAACGCCAGGGCCCACACCCTCCTCCATCTGCTCGAGGTGAACCAAAAACAACTGATACCAGCTCTCAGTGATATGTGTTGGGTCCCCACTATGATAACAGTAACTTTCTCAAATGTTTACAGAACAAGCGGGAACCCAGTGTGCCTGTATCTTTCTCTATTGCTGTTCTATTACAAGATAGAAAGTCTAAGGCCTTCAATAGCCGTACAGAAAACCCAACTAATCTGGTGCCTATTACACGTCAAACTAAGATTGCTATGGGGACAAAAAGTAAGACTGTTAAGTTGGCACTTTTAAACATCTGCTCACTTAAAAATAAATAATTTCTAGTCAAAGACTTAATAACCACAAACAACCTGGATGTTATGCTTCTAAATGAAACCTGGCTAGAAGACAGCAGCAGTGCAACAATCCTCAATGAAGCAGCCCCTCCTAACTTTACTTTTATGAGTGTCTGCAGAGCTGTTAAGAGAGGTGGGGGTCTAGCTGCTCTTTTTAAAGATATCTATCAATGTAAGCAAATATCATTTGGGAATTGCCTGTCTTTCGAATATCTGGGTATTGTGTTAAAAGGTGCTCCACGCATTTTACTTTATTTACAGGCCTCCAAAATACTTTGGAGCCTGTCCAGTCTTTGCTGAGGACTTTACAGAACTGTTATCAACAATTACCTCAGAGTTTGACTGTTTTGCCATTGATGGAGATTTTAAAATTCACATAGATAATGCAGAAACCAATATGGCAAAAGAAATCAAAACTGTTTTAAAAACGTTTGATCTGACTCAGCATGTACATGGACCCACACACAATCGTGGACACACTCTAGATTTACTTATCAGTAAGGGTCTAAACATTTCATTGATTGTTAAGGATGTAGCACTGTCTGATCATTTCTGTATTTCCTTAGATATATTGATCTCTCCTACCATTGAAGCTAGATCTGTGTCTGTCAAGAAGAGATGCTTAAATGAGAACACTAGTGTACTATTTATGAAGGCTATATTTTTAACATCAAGCATATCTGCAGACTCTGTTGATTTTCTCCTTGATTCTTTTAACTCAAAAGTTAAAAGTGTAATTGATGATATTGCTCCTGTTAAAGTCAGGAAGAAGAGTGGCAGACAAAAAGCACCTTGGAGAAACTCAACAGCAGTGCAAAATATGAAAAGACAATGTAGAAAAGCATGTGGCGCCGCGGAAGACAAAACTTGTAGTCCAATATAACATCTACAAAGACAGCCTTCATGCTTTCAATATGGAACTAGGCAAAGCTAGACAGACTTTTTTCTCAAATATTATAAACAGCAATTTAAACAACACACACTATTTTTGCTACAGTAGAGAGACTGACAAACCCCCCAAGCCAGATTCCCAGTGAAATGCTCTCAGACAACAAGTGCAGTGAGTTTGCTTCTTTCTTCTCTGAGAAAATCAATAATATCAGAAAGGTGATCAGCACATCCTTGAGTTGCACTGAGGTCAGACAGATCAGACCTCCTGAGAAAGTAGTTACTATGTCTGATTTCAAAGAAATTGATGGCAAAATTTTGGAAGAAACCATACAGCACCTTAAAACATCAACATGCGCCCTTGACACACTTCCCACATCTTTTTTCAAAAATGTGTTAAACAGTTTAGAAGCAGATCTTCTAGAAGTGGTAAATGCCTCACTTCTCTCTGGGAGTTTTCCAAACTCCCTTAAAACTGCAGTTGTCAAGCCCCTCCTGAAAAAGAGCAATCTGGATAAAACCATATTATGCAACTAGACCAATCTCAAATCTTCCTTTCATAGGCAAGATCATTGAAAAAGTTGTCTTCAATCAGCTGAACAAATTCTTAAGCTCGAATGGATACATGGATACAGATTTTCAATCTGGTTTTCGACCGCACCACAGCACAGAGACAGCGCTCATGAAGATAATAAATACTGATACAGGCAAATTATCAGTGCTGGTACTACCCGACCTCAGTGCTGCATTTGACACTGTCGATCACAACATACTTCTTGACAGGCTGAAAAACTGGGTGGGGCTTTCAGGGATAGTCCTAAAATGGTTCAGGTCATAGGTCAGAGGTTATTATGTGAGTATAGGAGACCATAAGTCTGAGTAGACATCCATGACATGCAGAGTCCCTCAAAACTCAATTCTTGCGCCACTCCTGGTCAACCTGTATATGCTCCCAATGAGCCAAATAATGAAAAAAACCCAAATTGCTTACCACAGCTACCACAGCTCTACTTAGCCCTATCACCTAACGATTACAGCCCCAAGTCATTGCGTTTGGAAACAAAGATGAAGTTCTCAAGGTGAATGCATACCTTCACTGTAGGGGCCCTATTTTAACGATCTGAAACGCAAATATCAAACGCGAAATGCAAGTAACTTTGTTGGCGGATCTCGGGCACTGTTGCTATTATACCAGCGGGATAAATGACTCTTGCGCCCGATGCAAATCTAAAATGGGTTGGTCTGAAGTAGCTTCATTGCTCATAGGTGTGGTTTGGGCGTAACGTGAAATAAACCAATCAGAGCGACATCTCACATTCCCTTTAAGAGCAGGCGCTTGTTCCATGGCGGATCGCTATTATAACGGCGGATTTGCCAGGCACACACCGGGAGTGTTTCACAGCCGAGGAGACCGACGTTCGCGTCAGGGCCGTAAAAGACAGAGAAGTAACATTGGGGATGGGAGAAACCTACCCAAATTATCTTCGGTAAAACAGGCGTATAATAATTTGGGTAAATGTGTAAGCTAGATTTCTGCCTATTTTTTCACATCTTCATGGACACAACAATGATTTTCCTCGTGTGTTAATATTTTTCCTTGTAATAATGTATGATTTGCAAAAATGAAAACTGCTGCTTCTGTGTAAATGAGAGAATCAAAGTTTATGCACATTGTGCACACGCTACATTATGGCCAAGCATGCGCCCTTAAAATAGCATATGAATAACATGTGCAACGCGCCACTGACTTTAGACGAGGTTTTTCCTGGCCTGTGGCGGAATTGTTTTCTAAACCTGCAAAATAGCACCAGGGAACGTTTGCGCCGGAACACACCTCCTCTTTTCGCTGAACTGCCCACGGAGCGCAAGTTCATTCCCTAATTTACTGACGTGCGTCTGTGGAGGGAAAAGTCTGCTGTGCACGGGTGTAAAATAGGAATGATACATGCGTTGTATACAAATTCAATTGCACTGGGTGCAAGATAGGGCCCTAGGGGTCAAACAACTAAAAATCAAGTCAGGAATCTTGGTGTGTCACTAGAGTCAGACCTTAGTTTCAGTAGTCATGTCAAAGCAATAAGTAAATCAGCATACTATCATCTCAAAAATATTGCAAGAATAAGATGCTTTGTTTCCAGACAAGACTAGAGAAACTTGTTCATGCTTTCATCACCAGCAGGGTGGATTATTGTAATGGACTCCTCACTGGCCTTCCCAAAAAGACCATAAGACAGTTGCAACTCATACAGAACGCTGCCGCCAGGATACTGAGCAGAACCAGAAAATATGAACATATCACACCAGTCCTCGGGTCTTTACACTGGCTCCCACTTAGATTTAGGATTGATTTTAAAGTATTATTACGTATATAAATCATTCAATGGCCTAGGACCTCAATACATTGCAGATATTCTCACTGAATATAAACAGATCACTCAGATCATTAGGATCACATCAGCTAGAAATACCAAGGGTTCACTCTAAGCAGGGCGAGTCCGCTTTTAGCTATTATGCTGGAACCAAAGAGATCAGATGTGCTCCTACAGTAGTCACATTCAAATCCAGACTCAAAACACATCTGTTTAGCTGTGCATTTAATGAATGAGCACTGTGCCACTGTTCGTCCGACTGTTTGCACTGTACTGTATTTTATTCTATTTAACTGTTTTAATTATTCTTATTTCTTTTTATTATTTTAATTTCTTCTATGTAAAGCACTTTGAATTGCCATTGTGTATGAAATGTGCTATATAAATAAACTTGCCTTGCCTGATGCGATACTGTAGTAGACGGTTGCATAGTAATAATTTTCTCCCTGATATTATCAATCTTATAAGTGAAGAAGATCATAAAGTCATTACTGCTGTGCTGCTTGGAAACTTCTGGGCTTGAAGCTTTATTAGTTTAGCCACTGTTTTAAATAAATACCTAGGGTTTTGTTTATTTTCTTCTAATAGGGTTGAAAAATAAGCAGATCTAGCTGCTTTTAAGTAGCCTGGAAATCTAGACACCCTAGCGGCAGCAAAATTTATTTTGCAGCCAGGGTAGTCTAGCAACTCTCCGTTGACTTTCGAGTTGTAAAAACCAAACTCTAGTCAGGCCAATCAAATCATGTATAGAGTCGGTGGGCGGGCTTAACATAATGACGTCAGAGTTGTGACGGTTCTGTGTGAATTCCCTGCTACTTGAAAACAAAGAAGAGCTGCTGCTGGCGAACAGCGGTCTTTCGAATCGGCTTTGGCCGCGACACTGGAGGACTTGGAGTTTTGTTTGAGAAAAGAACAAAGAAAGGCACTTAAGTCATTCTTAAAAAAAGGAAGATGTGTTCGTAGTTTTGCCGACCAGAAACGGCAAAAGTTTAATCTATCAATTAGCTCCGCTGGTGGAAAAATGCTCTGGTTGGTTGTAGCGTTATCCTATTGTGTGCAGAGGGAATTTGAAAGACAATTGTTTATCCCACCCCTCAGATTGAGCCGTGCCAATGTTGCGTTGCCAGACCTAACATCTTGATGTAGGTCTGGCTTGCCAGGCTAGCTTTTAAGGCCTCTCTGTATGCAATCGAGCTCTCTTTCCATGAAATGCGAAATACCTCTAGTTTTGTTTTCTTCCAGTTGCGCTCCATTTTTCTGGCTGCTCTCTTAAGGGCCCGAGTGTGCTCGTTGTATCACGGAGTTGGTGTATTTTCTTTAATCTTCTTTAAGCGTAACGGAGCAACTGAGTCTAAAATGCTGGAAAAGAGAGAGTTAAAAGTTTAAAAGTTAAAAGTCGCAATATCGAGTTCTTCTAAGCTATCTGGGATGCTGAGATGATGAAACTGATCAGCAAGATTATTACTGAAGCAATATTTAGTGGCAGAAGTGATAGGTCTAAGTCGGTGATAGGTCTAACACGGAGTCCGCTTTGCAGCCTTGGCTAAATGAAGTTTACACAAGACTAGATAATGATCTGAGATGTCATCGCTCTGCTGCAGGATTTCAATGGCATCAACATTGATTCCGTGTGATAATATTAGATCTAGGGTTTGATTACGACAATGAGTAGGTCCTGACACGTGTTGTCTAACTCCAATAGAGTTAAGAATGTCTTTAAATGCCAATCCCAATGCATTTTTTTCGATATCTACATGTATATTAAAATCACCAACAATTATGACTTTATCTGCAACCTGGACCAACTCTGACAGCAAATACTTTGATAAAGTCTGTATGGTGCCCTGGTGGCCTGAATACAGTAGCCAGCACAAATCTCAAATGTGATTTATCATTTACACTATATATTGCTATATTAAGCACCAACACTTCAAAATAATTATATTTGAAACTAGACTTCTTAGTAATTCTAAAAATATTAGGCAAGGCAAGTTTATTTATATAGCACATTTCATACACAATGGCAATTCAAAGTGCTTTACATAGAAGAAATTAAAATAATATAAAGAAATAAGAATAATTAAAACGGTTTAGAAAAATAAAATAAAATACATTACAGTGCAAACAGTTGGACGAACAGCGGCACAGTGCTCAATCAGTAAATGCATAGCTAAACAGATGTGTTTTGAGTCTGGATTTGAATGTGACTACTGTAGGAGCACGTCTGATCTCCTCTGGAAGCTGGTTCCAGCTGCGGCTGGCATAATAGCTAAAAACGGACTCGCCCTGCTTAGAGTGAACCCTTGGTATTTCTAGCTGACATGATCCTAGTGATATGAGTGATCTTTTGGGTTTATATTTAGTGAGCATATCTGCAATATATTGAGGTCCTAGGCCATTGAATGATTTATATACCAGTAATAATACTTTAAAATCAATCCTAAATCTAACTGGGAGCCAGTGTAAAGACCTGAGGACTGGTGTGATATGTTCATATTTTCTGGTTCTGCTCAGAATCCTGGCTGCAGCGTTCTGTATGAGCTGCAACTGTCTTATGGGGCCCTATCTTGCACCCAGCGCAATTGACTTTGTACACTGACGCATGTATCATTCCTATTTTGCACCCACGCAAAGCGGACTTTTCCCTCCACAGACACACGTCGGTTAACTAGCAAATACACTTGCGCTCCCCGGGGCGGTTCAGCGCAAAGAGGAGGCGTGTTCCGGCGCAAACGTTCCCTCATGCTATTTTACAGGTTTAGAAAACAATTCCGCCAGTGACCAGGAAAAACCTAGTCTAAAGTCAGTGGCGCGTTGCGCATGTTATTCATGCTATTTTAAGGGCGCATGCTTGGCCATAATCAATGTAGCGTGTGCACAACGCGCATTACAATTTGATGCTCTCATCTACACAGAAGCAGCCGTTTTCATTTTTGCAGATGATACATTATTACTAGGAAAAATATTAGGTCTTGTAGGTCTTGATAAGCCTAGGGCTTCTACATATCCCTTTTCGAACAGTGTGATTATTATGCAAAAAAAAAAAAAAAAAAAAGGTTTTGTTTTTCTTGATTTTGTTTTATTTTTATTGATGGATATTTAATGTGTTGCTGTCTTTGGTTTAATTTATTTTTTAATTGTTCGAAATAAAGATTTCATTCATTTATTCATATTAATACACGAGGGAAATCATCGTTGTGTCCATGAAGATGTGAAAATAAAATAGGCATAAATCTAGCTTACACATTTAATCACACGCCCAAATTATCATACGCCTGTTTAACCGAAGCTAATTTGGGTGTGTTTGTTTCTCCATCCCCAATGTCACTTCTCTGTGTTTTACGGCCGTGACGAGGACGTCGGTCTCCTCGGCTGTGAACCGCTCCTGGCGCGCGCCTGGCAAATCCGCCGTTATAATAGGAATCCGCTTAGAAAAAGCGCGCCTGCTCTTAAAGGGAATGTGAGATGTCGCTCTGATTGGTTTATTTCACGTTACGCCCAAACCACACCAATGAATAATGAAGCTACTTCAGACCAACCCCTTTTAGATTTGCGTCGGGCGCAAGAGTCATTTATCCCGCCGGGAAAATAGCAACAGCGCCGAGACCCGCCCACAAAGTTACTTGCGCTTTGCGCTTTGACACTTGCGTTTCAGATCGTTAAAATAGGGCCCATGGTCTTTTTGGGAAGGCCAGTGAGGAGTCCATTACAGTAATCCACCCTGCTGGTGATGAAAGCATGAACAAGTTTCTCTAAGTCTTGTCTGGAAACAAAGCATCTTATTCTTGCAATATTTTTCAGATGATAGTATGCTGATTTAGTTATTGCTTTGACATGACTACTGAAACTAAGGTCTGACTCTAGTGTCACACCAAGATTCCTGACTTGATGTTTAGTTGTTTGACCCCTAGAGTGAAGGTATGCGTTCACCTTGAGAACTTCCTCTTTGTTTCCAAACGCAATGACTTCAGTTTTGTCTTTGTTTAACTGAAGAAAGTTTTGACACATCCAACTGTTGACTTCATCAATGCATTGGCACAGGGAGTCAATGTGGCTGTAATCGTTAGGCGAAAGGGCTAAGTAAATCTGTGTGTCGTCTGCATAGCTGTGGTAAGCAATTTGGTTCTTTCTCATTATTTGGCTCATTGGGAGCATATACAGGTTGAACAGGAGTGGCGCAAGAATCGAGCCTTGAGGGACTCCGCATGTCATGGATGTCCACTCAGACTTATGGTCTCCTATACTCACATAATAACCTCTCCCATCTAAGTAAGACCTGAACCATTTTAGGACTATCCCAGAAAGCCCCACCCAGTTTTCCAGCCTGTCAAGAAGTATGTTATGATCGACAGTGTCAAATGCAGCACTGAGGTCGAGTAGTACCAGCACCGATAATTTGCCAATATCAGTATTTAAGCGAATATCGTTTATTATCTTTATGAGCGCTGTCTCTGTGCTGTGGTGCGGTCGGAAACCAGATTGAAAATTGTCAAAGGATCCATTCAAGCTCAGGAATTTGTTCAGCTGATTGAAGACAACTTTTTCAATGATCTTGCCTATGAAAGGAAGATTTGAAAATCGGTCTATAGTTGCTTAATATGGTCTTATCCAGATTGCTCTTTTTCAGGAGGGGCTTGTCAACTGCAGTTTTCAGGGAGTTTGGAAAACTCCCAGAGAGGAGTGAAGCATTTACCACTTCTAGAAGATCTGCTTCTAAACTGTTTAACACAATTTTGAAAAAAGATGTGGGAACTGTGTCAAGAGCGCAGGTTGATGTTTTAAGGTGCTGTATGGTTTCTTCCGAAATTTTGCCATCAATTTCTTTGAAATCAGACATAGTAACTACTTTCTCAGGAGGTCTGATCTGTCTGACCTCAGTGCAACTCAAGGATGTGCTGATCACCTTTCTGATATTATTGATTTTCTCACAGAAGAAAGAAGCAAACTCACTGCACTTATTGTCTGAGAGCATTTCAATGGGAATCTGGCTTGGAGGGTTTGTCAGTCTCTCTACAGTAGCAAAAAGAGTGCGTGTGTTGTTTAAAATGCAGTTTATAATATTTGAGAAGAAAGTCTGTCTAGTTTTGCCTAGTTCCATATTGAAAGCATGAAGGCTGTCTTTGTAGATGTTATAATGGATTGCAAGTTTTGTCTTCCGCGGCGCCACATGCTTTTCTACATTGTCTTTTCATATTTTACACTGCTTTTGAGTTTCTCCAAGGTGCTTTTTGTCTGCCACTCTTCTTCCTGACTTTAACAGGAGCAATATCATCAATTACACTTTTAACTTTTGAGTTAAAAGAATCAAGGAGAAAATCAACAGAGTCTGCAGATATGCTTGGTGTTAAGGATATAGCCTTCATAAATAGTACACTAGTGTTCTCATTTGAGCATCTCTTCTTGACAGACACAGATCTAGCTTCAGTGGCAGGAGAGATCAATATATCAAAGAAAATACAGAAATGATCAGACAGTGCTACATCCTTAATAACAATCATACCCCTTTTCCACCAAGGCAGAGCTGGTGCTGGTTCGGAGCCAGAGCCTAGTTTCAAATCGGTTCTTTGTTTTTCCACCGCCAAAGCACCAGCTCCGAACCAGTAAAACTGGTTCTTAAGTAGCACCAAATCATTGCAGGGTCTAAAACGGAGCCAAGAAAGAACCGCTTGCGTCAGGGGCTGGGGGCGGGGTTACCGTGACCAACAAGACGAATAGAAACTTGTGACCGCCATTTTTAAATAGCAGCTAGTCGAGCTAATAGCAGCTCGATTATAATATCCGTCTATGTAAGTTACGGCGAGCTGCACGAACGCGTTGGATTCCGATGTATTTTTGCAAATCCATGAGCATCCATAGTATTACAACGTCCGTTATTGTTGATGGCTTGTTCGAGATGCATCGGAGCGGCAGGGACCGATCGGAGTTGCAGGGTGTTTGAAGAGCACACGACTCCTTGTGCTTTTAGATCGCTATCGCAGTGCTTTGATGTCACGCGGCGATCGATCTGCGAGAAGCCGATGCATCTCGAACAAGCCTGGCGTGTTTGTGTTTGGCGCTACCGCACTAGCGGTTGCTGGGCAACATGAGACGTATACAGTGACGTAAGATCTGGCTCTGTTGTGGCTCTCTAGCCGGTGGAAAGGCAAACCGGTTCTAGTAAGCTCGTCAGTCGAACCAACTCTGAACCAGCTCTGGCTCTGGCTCTGAACCAGCACCCGGTTCTTGTTGGTGGAAAAGGGGTATCAGTGAAATGTTTAGACCCTTACTGATGAGTAAATTTAGAGTGTGTCCACGATTGTGTGTGGGTACATGACATGTACATGTTGAGTCAGATCAAAAGTTTTTAAAACAGTATTGATTTATTTTGCCATATTGTTTTCTGCACTATCTATGTGGATGTTGGATCCAGCAATGGCAAAACAGTCAAACTCTGAGGTAATTGTTGATAACAGTTCTGTAAAGTCCTCAGCAAAGGCTGGAGAGTATTTTGGAGGCCTGTAAATAATGATAAGTAAAATGCGTGGAGCACCTTTTAACACAATACCCAGATATTCGAAAGAAGGGTAATTCCCAAATGATATTTGCTTACATTGATAGATATCTTTAAAAAGAGCAGCTAGACCCCCACCTCTCTTAACAGCTCTGCAGACACTCATAAAAGTAAAGTTAGGAGGGGCTGCTTCATTGAGGATTGTTGCACTGCTGCTGTCTTCTAGCCAGGTTTCATTTAGAAGTATAAAATCCAGGTTGTTTGTGGTTAAGTCGTTGACTAGAAGTTATTTATTTTTAAGTGAACGAATGTTTAATAGTGCTAACTTAACAGTCTTACTTTTTGTCCCCACATCAATCTTAGTTTGACGTGTAATAGGCACCAGATTAGTTTGGTTTGCTGTACGGCTATTGAAGGTCTTAGACTTTCTATCTTGTAATAGAACAGCAATAGAGAAAGATACAGGCACACTGGGTTCCCGCTTGTTCTGTAAACATTTGAGAAAGTTACTGTTATCGTAGCGGGGACCCAACACATATCATTGAGAGCTGGTATCAGTTGTTTTTGGTTCACCTCGAGCAGATGGAGGAGGGTGTGGGCCCTGGCGTTGTGGCAGAGGCCGAAGAGCTCTCACAGGAGGGGGAGGGCGAGCTGGGCCCGCAGGCTTTGGTGGTAGCGGTGCCTGTCGTTTTTTGGTTGGTATCTGGGGGCTTGCAGCAAAAGAGTGGGATAGTTTGGTTCCAGCATACACCAGTTCTTCCATTTTCTGTGAGAAACACAGAAGTGGGGATGCTGGAGAGAGGGATAACGTGTCTGGTGAGAGGGGCTGTTGCTCTGGTATTATCGGAGGCTGTAATATGCTGTCCTGGCTTCCCTGGCTGTTTTCCAGGAAGTTGTCCTTGGGTGCTGAATCTTCGAGCAGTCTCTGTGGGCAGGGTTCAGCTGAGATTGAGTCCGTGAGCAGAGGTTGTTGTGGCGGAGTGGTGTTATCATTGTCCTTGTGTGATATGTCAACCACATGTCCATTTTGCTGCTGAAGTGAAGTCCCGTGGTCATTCATACTGTGTCCTGGTGTGTGTGTGCCTTTCAGATTGAGTGGATTGGCACACACTGCAGAAGGATGATTGAGGGAGAAGTAGATATTGTCCTTTAACACTCTTGAACCAAGTTTGTTTGGGTGGTGGCCATCCCGATGAAACAGTTTTTTCTGACTCCAGAAAAGATTGAAATTGTCAATGAAGTTCACTCCTTTTATATTGCAGGTTTTTTGCAGCCATGTATTTAGCCCAAGCAACCGTGAAAACCTGTTTGTTCCTCTTGCTGGGAGTGGTCCACTGATGAATGTTTGAACTTTCAGTCTTTTAAGTGTTTCAAAAAGTTCATTGAAATCCTTCTTAAGGAGTTCTGACTGCTCTTTATGAATATCATTCTTCCCCACATGAATGATGAGTCGATTTGCAGTCTTATGTTTCATCAGAATGTTCTGAAGTTCCCTGTTTACATCAGAAGTTGTTGCTTGTGGAAGGCAGCACGTAGTTGTATCCCTGCCGCTAATGTTTCTGATTATGGAGTCCCCCACTATCAGAGTCCTGTGCTCGGCTGCGCTCTGAGCTGAGTGCCGCTGTCTGCTCGACCTTGAGCACCAGTTAGCATCAGTGTTATCTACTGGCCCATTCAGTCTGTTTTCGATCACATTCATTATGTTTGGGGATTCCTCATTTACATTCATTAGTACTTCAAATCTCTTCTCAAGATGTATAGGCGGTGGTAGGAGACCAGTGTTTGCAATCCTTATCAGAGTTGATCTGGGGTAGAGGATGCTACAGCAGCAATATATGATGCACGTGACAATCTGATGTCTCGAGTGCCTTTGGGTCTCGCTCCCTGTTTGTGCCATCGATTTGTAAGTCGATCGGTTTGTTTCTCTACCTGTCGAGGAGCACTAGTTTCATGGGACTCACCGGTATGCTGAGGGTGTCCATGACAAAGCTCTGTTGTGTGCTCCGTCTGGTTTGGTGGTCCCGTAAGTAACTTTGTTTCAAGAACTGCAATCCTTTGTAAAAGTCTGTGGCAGTTAGTGCAGCAAGTAGATTCTTGAACCTGAAGAGGCATTTTCTCTTATCCTTGTAGGCAGTTGTGTTTTCCTTTCCTGGAATGTAAGCTGGTCGGGTAAAAGAATTCTGCGTTTTTGTAGTAATCCAAACTCTGTCGTATGAGCACTGTGCTGATTTGCTGAAGTTAAAATTAGGTGATAAAAGGAAATAAAATATAAAAACATAGGAGATAAAATGTAAAAGCGATAGAGCAAAGCGCGGAGCAGTAAGCAAGAGCGTCCGAACAGTAGCTGAGCAGGAAGCTACTGTTCTGAGCTGAGCATTACTATAAATTACAGCAACACCTCCCCCTTTGCCTTTCAGATGAGGTTCATGTTTATAACAGTAATCTTGCGGGGTGGACTCATTTAAAGTAATGTAATTGTTTGGTTTTAGCCAGGTTTCTGTCAAACACAGCACATCTAGATTATAATCTGTAATCATATCATTAACAATAAGTGCTTTTGAAGTAAGGGATCTAATATTCAGCAACCCAAGCTTTATCATTTGCTCATTTGTATTATATCTGTTTTTTATTTGTTGAACATCAATTAAAATTTTACCCTTAGATGGGTTTGGAAGTTTTTTTGTATGTCCTAATTCGGGGAACAGACACAGTCTCTATATGATGATATCTAGATGAAAGAGGCTCTATGTGATGGGATTTACCTGACCTTGGTGACATGAGACAGCTAGCAGACGGTCGGTTTAGCCAGTCTGTGTGCTTCCTGACCTGAGCCCCAATTCATGTTTGAGCTCTAAGACTATGTGCCATATTACTAGAGAGAAGAGCTGCATCATCCGAGGAGGGATTAATCTCTTTTCAACAGGTCAGGTCTGCCCCAAAAACTTTTCCAATTGTCTATGAATTCTATATTATTTTGCAAACACCACTTAGACAACCAGCCATTGAGTGAGGACAATCTACTAAGTATCTCATCACTCCTGAGAACAGGAAGGGGGCCAAAGCAAATTACTGTGCCTGACATCGTACTTGCGAGTTCACACACCTTTTTAACATTAATTTTAGTGATGGCGGAGTCGAACATCATTAGTGCTGACGTGAATAATAATCTTTATGAAAGTTTATGATTAGCATTAGCCAGCACTTTTAAATTTGCTTTGATGTCAGGCGCTCTGGCTCCCAGCAAACATGTGACTATTGTGGCTGGTGTCTCTATTTTCACGTTCCGTGTAATAGAATCACCAATAACTAGGACACATTCAACAGGATTCTCAGTGGGTGTTTCACTGAGTGGGGAGAATCTGTTTGAAGTTGTAATCGGAATGGAAGGGCGGTGTTTTGTCCCTTGACTAGGGTAAACGTACCTATTAAGCTCACCAAAATCTACATTGAGACATTTTTAGTGCACAAGATATTGGTTTTAGTACAAGAAGTTATTTTAAAATAAAATATTAATCTCTCACACTATAATATTTCATTTTATTTTAAATGACAAAAGTATTTCAATTAAGATGTACATCATTAAATATAAAAAGTCTGGCTGTGCTTAATGGGTACATTTTGTACCCTTTAAGCACACCCCTGTTCCCAATAAGCTCACAACAAGTTTTATTAAAAATTCTTGTTTATTTTATACAACCTTTTTAAGGAATAATTGAAAAAAGTTTTATTTGAAGGTACAGAGTCAATCACAAAAAAACAGAACACTAAAATCAAGCAACAAGGCATTCAATTTGATCAGGTAGCCTATCCTATTCATAGTGACGTGTCATTCAAACTCATTGCAACATCTAGACTAGTACACGTTCAGCTATGTAACCCATATTGAAAAATCAAATAACAAAACAAACCAATGTGCTCTTTAAAGGGATACTCCACTTTTTTTGGAAATTGGCTCATTTTACAACTCCCCCAGAGTTAAACAGTTGAGTTTTACCGTTTTCGAATCCATTCAGCCGATCTCCGGGTCTGGCGGTACCACTTTTAGCATAGCTTAGCATAGATCATTGAATCAGACAAGACCATTAGCATCTCTCTCAAAAAAATGACCAAAGAGTTTCGATATTTTTCCTATTTAAAACTCGACTCTTCTGTAGTTACATCGTGTACCGACGGAAAATGTAAAGTTTAAATTTTCTAGGCTGATATGGCTAGGAACTATACTCTCAAAATCGCACCTTTTCATTTTCCGTCCGTCTTAGTACACGATGTAACTACAGAAGAGTCAAGTTTTAAATAGGAAAAATATCGAAACTCTTTGGTAATTTTTTTGAGAGAGATGCTAATGGTCTTGTCCGGTTCAATTCATTATGCTAAGCTATGCTAAAAGTGGTACCGCCAGACCCGGAGATCGGCTGAATGGATTCGAAAACGGTAAAACTCAACTATTTAACTCTGGGGGAGTTGTAAAATGAGCTTATTTCCAAAAAAAGAGTTAAAGGGAGTATCCCTTTAACTCTCTGGGTCAGAGCTTTCCTGTCTACTCCAAACTTCTTGGACAGATACGACAGGTTTCTGATGGCTCCTTCTTTGTATGACATGCCTCTTTCATCTTTGGGCATACACTATAGTTTCGTCTAGCTTTTGTCATCTTAAGACTGTGAAAATAAGTTTATTAATCATTTTTTTGAAGATTAACATAGTGACAACCATCAGTTAATATTTAAATTCTGATTATTAAGTATTTACATAGACGTTTAATGTGGGTGAGCTTAAAGGGAGCACACACTGTGCTTAATTGGAGCAAAAACATTTTTTAATTAATAAATATTAAATTAATATTTAAAGGAAAATATTTAGCTAAATTAATAATCTAGGTAATGTATTAAGTTTATACCAATTTTAATATGAACAACTATTATAGACAATATCTATGAAATTATGCTTTTTCTAATTGATGTCACACTGAAGCTGTGTGATTGTCATAGTAGTGCACCCTTTAAGCTCACCTAACAATAATATGAATTCTTTAAAAATTACAGCAGTTTAAAACCACAGACTATCAATAAAATGTAAAATTATAATATTATGGATTTAAAAGTACAAGCCATTAATTCCTGTGAAGTAATATATTAATGTAGCACACAATCTTATACAGCTAGTAAGCTAGCTATGTTCGTAGCATCTGGGCTATGTTGCTAAAACTATCTTTTAGATCTAACTGTAATTATTTCCCACATCCAGGTTCCAGGTTATAATATTCAAAAGTCTAAACATTAATCTCTTAATTTTGCAATAAGAAGATGTACTTCTTCAAAATAAAGGCTTAAACATATAAAAAATGCACATCTGAGGGGCTCCTCTTCTGGTGAAAGTTTTCAGACAGCTTTGAAAATAGCCGCCAGACAGTGTGAACACATGGACACACATATCTCAGTGTGCAATGGTCTGATTGGTTTAAAATTACAGGAGGTATATAGTAACAAACACATCAATTGGTTAATACATCAAATAGGATAATACATTGCTGTTTCTTTTTATAATCTGAGCTCCAAGATGGTAGTGTGCTTAATGGGTACTTGAGCTTAATAGGTACGTTTACCCTACAGAGCCTCACCGTCACCCAATTGCCCTGCTGCATGGGCTCTACTACTGCCGGAACCGAACAATGTACAGAGTTCACTAAGCTAGTCGCTTCCAAAGCAGTATCTAAAGCCCTTGAACTCTTACAATTAACCTCGATTAAAACTTGGATGCGTGTCTCTAGTTCTGAAATCTTCCCCGTCAGCTTGACTATCTTCCTGCATTTATCACATGTAAATCCTATGCTGACAGAGAAGGATGTGCTAAACATGTTGCATGAGGTGCAAGTAACAATAAGAGGAGAAGCTCACATGACTAACCGTGCTTGATGACTGATCCTACTCACCTAAATTGTTTGATGGACTCATAAAAGGCGCGAGTGCGCGTGAGAAAAATAAATAAATAAATAAATATAGAGCGCACAGATGGCACGCTAACAGGCTTATGAATTACTAGCGTGTCGTGCTAGCAATTACAATTTAGATTGAAGCTAGCGATGTCAGGTTAATGTGTGATGTTGAGTAAGTTATATTTAGCAGTATAAACAACAAGGAATGATAGTAAATAATGATTTAAAACAGAAAGATATACAAAGCTTACAGACGCAAACCAACGCAACAGCAGCAGAAACAACGAGGCAGACAGGAGCACTTATCTAAAGTAACATTAAATTAAAACAGAGGTAAGACACCCAGATTTAGGTTGGTCAAGCAGCATTTTTTTCTGTTCTAAACGGAAATTCACTTCTTGTCTTTGCGAACCAAGTACACTTGAATTAGTGCCAAATATTAGTCATCACTAATCTAACGTAGACTTGCGGTAACACATCAATCCGTTTAATCTACTTGGGAAAACAATTTCAGAGTTAGTCATAATAAATCAAATGTAACAATTTATTATGTCAGGTAAATGTATCAGGCCAATTTCATAATCAATTCAAAGATAATAAATAAAAAACATCAAATGCTCTGGAATAAAGAGAAAAGATGCGAACCTGACATTAGAAAATACATGATGCCGAGTGTCTCGGCCACACTCCACATCACGGGCTAAACATGAATTCACAATGGGAATTTGCATTAGTCACCGTCCGTTACTGGGGACAGAACTTGGGAATGAGACCTTTGTACCAGTCGCATTGAGACATTTAAAATGACCATATAGATTTTTGGGTGA
The DNA here is from genome assembly GCF_964197995.2 of Scardinius erythrophthalmus. Classification (NCBI taxonomy): domain Eukaryota; kingdom Metazoa; phylum Chordata; class Actinopteri; order Cypriniformes; family Leuciscidae; genus Scardinius; species Scardinius erythrophthalmus. The sequence goes on from NC_138229.1 coordinate 2,341,529, forward strand.
ATTGAGGTTGTGTGTATGATGTGTAAATTGTGAGGTGATCAACTCAAGTGTGATCGTGTCTTGAATGGGTATGGTAATATAGCAAGAGGGTTCAAATGTTAATTTCCTTTGTTTTCTCAGAGAGAAACAGTTTCTCTTTCTCTTACAGTTCTTCCCGTTTCTCCAGTCTTACACAGTCATGTATTTGCTGGTGCTAATAGCCACCAGTGCATTGATAATGCTTTCCCCGGTGAGAACACGTACAAGAGAGAGATTTATTCATTGGTTTAGAGGAATAATTTAGTCTAATTATTTAAAAATATATATTCTTTCTGAAAACATTATTCTGAAGCTATTTGGAATTTAGTATTGCTTAATCGGTGTGTTCTGTGATCTGTTGTTTTGTCTGCAGATCATTGAAATTAAGCTATTTTCTTTTCTTCATAATTATTCTCCATCGATAACCTTTGTTCAACTCTGATTTCAGAGTTTAATTAATGTGAAATAAACTTAGATGTCATTTTTATTTAATTACTACACATTAATTAAATAAAAATGACATCTAAGTACAGATTTTTGACACCCATACAGATAAGCTGAACCTAATTTCAGGAACCCCTTTTCACAAAGAGAGATTATTTAAGAAGATTTAAGATGTCACCCACCTTAAGAAGTATGTTTGTTCTGTATTTGTTGCAGGTGACGCCCAACATCTCTCAGAGCTCAGGATTGTGCTGATGGGATATAAAGGAGCTGGTAAGAGTTCAGCTGGAAACATCATCCTGGGCAGAGAGGAGTTTGGCTTGAAGAAATCTGCTCAGTGTGTGAAGAGACATGGAGAAGTAGCAGACAGACACATCACTGTCATTGAAGCTCCAGGATGGTGGAGGAATAACTCTGTAGAGTTCAGTCCTGAGTTACTGAAACAGGAGATTTTGCTCAGTGTGTCTCTGTGTCCTCCAGGACCACACGCTGTACTACTGATCTTACGTGTGGACGACACATTTAAAGAGACTGAGAAAAAAGCATTGCAGGAGCATCTGGATCTTCTCAGTGAGAGAGTCTGGAGTCACACTATAGTGCTGTTCACTCATGGAGACTCTCTATTACACACATCTATAGAGCGGCACATTGAGAGTGAAGGGCCGGATCTCCAGTGGCTGCTGGACAAATGTGGGAACAGGTTTCATGTTCTCAACAATCACATCAGGAGAGACGACACTCAGATCAAGGAGCTGCTGGAGAAGATTGAGGAGACAGTGGCACAAAACAACGGCTGCCATTTTGAAATAGACAGAAAGATTTTACAGGAGATGAAAGAGAGAAGAAGAGCAGAGGAAGAGAGAGCAGAAGAACGAATGAAGAGGATGCAAAAAAGGAGAGAAAACATCAGATCACAGATGAGTGAGTTCATATACTTTATAGTGCACATACACACTGAGTATATTAGTAAATCATGAAAATGTAACAAGTTAAGTCAAGTCATCTTCATTTATATAGCGCTTTTAACAATGTAGATTGTTCCAAAGCAGCTTTACATTGATAATACGAAATTAAAGTAAAGTGTTTTGGCTTTATAGCAGCTCTAGAATAAAGTTATTGTCCAGCTAAAGTTAGTTTGATTGATTCACTTCCATCACAACGATCATTAGTTATTAACTAACACGACACCCTTTTAACAGAAAACTCTTAAGTTCTTTCTGCGCAAACTTCAAAAACGCGAACCAGTGAGAACACCGATGGCGTGCCCATGCGTATTACGAGTTCAGTCTATAGGTATGAGCATTTGAATATATGCACGCAGGCGTGTAGTCCTTTCCTACAAATCAACCCTCAACATACTACTTGTCTGGCCTTAAAATTGATAATACAGAATTTTTATCGCTTCCACTTAGCCACGCGAACCGGAATTATCCCGACAACACTTTATCTGTAGATAGGTAAAAAGAGAGGAGGGAGGCCTTTACAGGGAAGAGCCTAGTTGACATTTCAGGCTGTCGTCTCGTCCAGGCGCAGGTCCTTCATCAGATCTGGATACAGCCTGGATCCGGCGGACTGCGGTAAACCTCGGGATAAACAGAGAGACTAATATTAGCGTAGACTCCATTCTTCTTATGATGTAACGAGTACATCAGGATTTATGGGAAGTGTTCCCGGTTCCGGCTGACCTAATCTATGCAGCCTAACATTGAATTATATTCTAGTCTATAATCTAGTCTATAATCAAGTCTATAATCTGTTATGTGTATGCTAGGTCAAAGAGATGTTTTTTAGTCTAGCTTTGAACTGACAGAGTGTGTCTGCTTCCCGGACAATGTTAGGAAGACTGTTCCAAAGTTTTGGTGCTAAATAGGAAAAGGATCTACCGCCAGCAGTCGATTTTGATATTCTAGGTATTATCAACTGGCCGGAATTTTGAGATCGTAATAGACGTGAAGGACTATAATGCATTAAGAGCTCGCTCAAGTACTGCGGAGCTAAACCATTTAGTGCTTTGTAAGTAATCAGCAATATTTTAAAAATGTATACGTTGTTTAATAGGGAGCCAATGCAGTGTTGACAGAACTGGGCTAATATAGTCATACTTCCTGGTTCTGGTAAGAACTCGAGCTGCTGCGTTTTGGACCAGCTGTAATTTGTTTATTAAGCGTGCAGGGCAACCACCCATAATAGCATTACAATAATCTGTGTGCTTCCTGACCTGAGCCCCAGATTGTCATGTTTGAGCTCTAAGACTATGTGCCATATTACTAGAGAGAAGAGCAACAGGTCAGGTCTGCCCCAAAAACTTTTCCAATTGTCTATGAATTCTATATTATTTTGCGGACACCACTTAGACAACCAGCCATTGAGTGAGGACAATCTACTAAGTATCTCATCACTCCTGAGAACAGGAAGGGGGCCAAAGCAAATTACAGTTCCTGACATCGTACTTGCGAGTTCACACACCTTTTTAACATTAACTTTAGTGATCTCTGACTGGCGGAGTCGAACATCATCGTCTCACCGTCATCCAGTTGCCCTGCTGCACTAACCTGCATCTAACCTGCATTTTTATGGGCTGAAATTCAACATGGTTGAATATTTAAGCTGTGAATATTTCAATTAAAAACATTTCAAACACCTTTTCATTATTAAAAATTCAATAATCCATATTCACCTTTCATATTTCACTTCCAAAATATTCAAACTGTTTAAAAATACAACCAATAATATTCAACAGGCAATTTTCGGTCCATTTTATTTCGCTTTGCAAATTCACTTCCACAAATTCAGTGGTTCAAATTCGACAGTAAATTCAACATTGACGTCCAGGAACTGCAGGAAAAGCAGTAGATTGCCGAGCATACTCTCCATCTGCTGTTAGTCGACCTCACCATCAGATGGTGCAAAAGCGCTTGTTGTTGACGAAGACATTCATTCATAAAATGGAAATGATTATCTGTGTCAGTATATTCGGAAAAGATGATAAACACACAAAAGCTGTGTTTATGTTTCATTCAATAACTTCATTGTTACTTTCCCTGTGTAGCCTACATGTCATCAGCTTTCTCTACCATGAACTGTCACGATCCACACACAAAGGAACGGGAAAAGGGAAGATCCAAATGCAGTAGATATTTATTAGGGTAATCCAAAATCGTGTCCAGTCCAGGCAGGGGTCAAAATCCAAATAATCAATCAATCAATCCAACAACAAGAACACAAACAGGAAATACAGGGAACGGAAGTGGTGTGATATAAGACAAGTGTGCATCCTCGTTTCCTCTCCTCGCTTCCTTTCCTCGTGTCTCAGCTCCGCCCCCTGTAGGATGCGAGGGAAGGCTGCAAGGAAAAGACGCGAGGACGGAGGGATCGAATGAAAGCTTTTTTTATACATTGGAATCCTTGATCACTCGAGCGTCACTTCATCGCGTCATCAGCAGCGCTCAGAGGATCTGCCCTCATGTTGTTGAAATTTGTTTATTTAAGAAATTCATAATAAATAATAATAAAGAAAGATACCCTGTTGAAATATGTGAAGTGTGTGGTTTATATAAACTGCAAAAGTAAAGTATAAATCAAAATTATTGTGACCGATGTGAAGGGGGAGGAGAATTTATATGTGCGTCACGTTTTAGTCGATAAAACTCTTCCGCATACACCTGTGTATCCTTGCTCATGACTCCTCTGGAAGCCTCCTCACTCCTCGATCCTCAACTCCTCGCGGTGCAATTAGAGAATTGAGATGTCCTTCAAGATGGCTGTGCTCGATCGGTTTCCGGGTCATAGGATGGAGGACGGAGGAGAGAGGAGACGAGGAGGGATATTGAGAAGCACCCAAGGAATCCGTGACAAACACTAGACTGGCAGGGTATATATAACAAGAACTAACAATGAATAACAGGGAACAGCTGGGTACAATGATGACGGGGAACAGCTGAGTGCAATGAACAGTGATTGGTACAGACAAGGATTGTGGGAATGCAGTTCATGAACAGGATGACACCGTGGAGACGAGGACCTCTAGTGGACACCAGTGATACATAAACAGACACTGTGACATGAACAGGATTATAATCGGTTTCCCTCAATACCTCATATACTCATGGATTCCCCTTCCGTTGGGACAAAATGCTTAACGTAGCTTAATGGACTAATACAGTGATATGAAAGACCAATCTTGCACCTTATTAGGGAAGTAGGCTGTAGGCTACTATATAGGCTACAGGCAAGAAGATGGACTCAGAATATGAACTTAACGCGCAAAGTTTCATGCTGAGCGTTTCGTGATATACTGGCATAAAATCAACACTTGATCAATTAATACTAACACTCTCTCTTCTCTTCTCTTCTATTCTATTCTATTCTATTCTATTCTATTCTCTCTCTCTCTCTCTCTCTCTCTCTCTATATATATATATATAGTATGCCTATGTGTATTGCATTAGCTTAAACTGTTATAGCACTTGCATATTGTTGTCCTATTGTTTGTTTAACTGTAAATCGCTTTGGATAAAAGCTTCTGCTAAATGACTAAATGTAAAATTGCCTTGACATTGGACATTCGCACATTTAGGGACCGTCTCTAAAGTTGCATACAACATTGGCATACACGTTTCTAACTATGCCTGACACTAAATGAACACTTTACAGTTGGTTTTATGACTGTAAGTTGTTCTATTCAAATGCTATCGGAGTTAGAAACGTGTATAAGTCGTATACACTTTAGAGACGGTCCCTAAATGTGCGAATGTCCAACATCAAGCCATCTTTATGCCAGTCTATCACTGGGAAACGCTAAGCTTTGCGCGTTATTCTGAGTCCATCTGTTTGCCTGCGAGTTTGGTCTTTTACATCATTGTAGTCCATTAAGCTACGTTAAGCGTTGTATATGTCCAGCAGGGGATCCTGAAGTATTGAGGGAAACCCTAATAGCCTGCATGCAGCACATCGCCACAATATAAAGTTAAGGCAACTAAACAACCAAGAGAAATATATGTCAACTTCAAAAATGTAACATTGGATCTGTACATCCGCATCGGGGAATAACATTATAATCTCGTTCACGGTAGAGAAAGATGCATGTAGGCTACACAGGAAAAGTAATCGTGAAGGCACTGAATTTAACATAAAACAGCCGTCATAATAATCACAAATACACTTACATTGCTGTAAATGAGTTTTATGAATGCATGACTTGCTCTAATTTTGCTGGTCTTCGTCTACAACACGCGCTTTTGCACCATCTGATGGTGAGGTCGACTAACAGCAGATGGAGAGTATGCTCGGCAATCTACTGCTTTTCCTGCAGTTCCTGGACGTCAATGTTGAATTTACTGTCGAATTTGAACCACTGAATTTGTGGAAGCGAATTTGCAACGCAAAATAAAATGGACCGAAAATTGCCTGTTGAATATTATTGGTTGTATTTTTAAACAGTTTGAATATTTTGGAAGTGAAATATGAAAGGTGAATATGGATTATTGAATTTTTAATAATGAAAAGGTGTTTGAAATGTTTTTAATTGAAATATTCACAGCTTAAATATTCAACCATGTTGAATTTCAGCCCATAAAAATGCAAGCCCTAAAAATACAATGCATTAAAATGCAAGCATGGTTAATGTAATGCCTATTTTTTTCAAGTAGTGCAATTCAACAGGCTTTTTATTTCAAAAACATTTGACATTATTTTACTTCCATAGATGGGTTCAAAGCAGCTCACAGTGACGGCCCCTAAAATCTGTTACTAAATAAGCACTTTCATTTCTTAAACAATCCTGTTCTTCATAGGATGTGCTTTTGATAACGGAAATCCCTTTTATGCCTAATCCATAGAAAACAATACAAAAGAAAAAGAAAAAGAAAAGAAAACTGCAAACATCTCGTCTTGAATATAATCTTAAACATCAGCTTTACACCTATAGACACGTCTCATGAGAACGCACACAAGAGAGAGATTTATTCATTGGTTTAGAGGGACAATTTAATTTCAGTAACTCCTTTTTCACAAAGAGAGATTATTTAAGAAGCTTTAAGATGTCACCCACCTTAAGAAGTGTGTTTGTTCTGTATTTGTTGCAGGTGATGCCCAACATCTCTCAGAGCTCAGGATTGTGTTGATGGGATATAGAAGAGCTGGTAAGAGTTCAGCTGGAAACACCATCCTGGGCAGAGAGGAGTTTGGCTTGAAGAAATCTGCTCAGTGTGTGAAGAGACATGGAGAAGTAGCAGACAGACACATCACTGTCATTGAAGCTCCAGGATGGTGGAGGAGTTTCTCTGAGTTACTGAAACAGGAGATTTTGCTCAGTGTGTCTCTGTGTCCTCCAGGACCACACGCTGTACTACTGATCATAAGTGTGGACATTAGATTTAAAGAGACTGAAAGAAAAGCATTGCAGGAGTATCTGGATCTTCTCAGTGAGAGAGTCTGGAGTCACACTATAGTGCTGTTCACTGGTGGAGACTCTCTGTTAGACACATCTATAGAGCACCACATCGAGAGTGAAGGGCCGGATCTCCAGTGGCTGCTGGACAAATGTGGGAACAGGTTTCATGTTCTCAACAATCACAACAGGAGTGACGACACTCAGATCAAGGAGCTGCTGGAGAAGATTGAGGAGACAGTGGCACAAAACAGCGGCTGCCATTTTGAAATAGGCAGAAAGATTTTACAAGAGATGGATGGTAGAAATAAAACAGAAGAGCGACTGGACAAATGGAGAGAGGAATCCAGATCACAGACTAGTGAGTGACATCATAAAATATTATGAAGATTATATACATATAGTCTCAGATGTGTTTCTTCCTCATTGTTCTAGACTATGGGCCTAATTTTTAAAACGTGTGAACGCACAGAATTGATCTTAGAGTGTGTGTGTTACATGTGTGTCATGTAATTACAATTACATGAACTGATGAATATATTCCTTCAATGCCATGTCAGTTGCTTTGGATAAAAGTGTCTGTCAAAGACATTAATGTTGTAAATGTTCTTCTGATCTGCTCTCTGCTTTCATTATTATAGTGAGTGGAGATGATGGATCTGATTCATGGTCTGTGGGAAGTTCTGCTTATGGTTCATTCAGATCACGATCTGGAGCAGACCCAATTTTCGGTTCATCACATTCCAGAGATTCATCTCACACAAGTTACGTGTCAGGGGCCATAAAACGATGTAACAGCCTTCAATTTATACCACCAAACAGTGAGTGTCTTGTTTTATTTGGCACTTTCAGTACATTTTGGTCTCCCTGTGACCTTCTTTACAGCATTAGAGCTCATGTTTTCCATGAAAACCATCTGTTTTGTTGTGAAAATATAATATTTAGTCAACATTGTCATAAATTTGTCACCACATATTTTCCCGCATAATAAAATTTGGACCCTTTCTAGCCTACATCTCCTTCCATTTTCTCAATTTTTGATCATTTAATTTATGGCAATAAATGCAAACCTGAAATGAAATAAAATAAAAAAGCACATATAATATTTAGTTTGATCTTCTTATGTTGATGCAACAACATTTTCTTGAATTTAAGCACCGGTTTATACTGATAAATTCTTCTTCTCTATACATCTATGGTCAACTTTAAATGATTACATTAAATAGCAATCAGGCTTGTGATAAAGAAATTTCATAGATAAAACAGGGGCAAAACATGTAAAATACCGTCTGATTAATAAAGTATTTGTATCATGTTTTAATGATTACCAATAGACTGCGTTATTTTTAGGAACATATTGAAAGTTTTAAATCTCAGAATTTTGTTCTATAAGAGTTTCAAACCTTTTACTGATTTAAATGTTTTCCTCCCAGTGAGTGGAGATCAGCGGTCGGGCACATTGTCTGTGGGAAATTCTGCTTACAGTTCAACAAGATCACTATCAGAAGAAGACAGCGATACATTTTGTAGCTTATCACGCTCAAAAGTCTCATCTCACAGCTCAGGATTCGGGTCTTTGTGGTCCATCCCGGAGTCTGAGGAACATTCAGGAACCGGACGAGCACTTGGTGTGACCATGATCTCAAAACTTTTCCCAAGAAGATCAAAGCATGATAAGCATGAAGACACTAAGAAAACTTGAATTATATCAAAATAATGAAAGAGAAATTGTGTCTTTATAATGTTGACATTTATAATTTTGACGACATAATATTTAACAATAACAATAACTAACACTATAAGGTATATGCAGTTGTTTAATAAATTAGTGGAGATGTATAAACAGAAATCATATTGATATGTAATTAACATTAAGGGCTCTATTAATGACAGAATCTGCCTTTAATGATCTAAGCGCATGGTCTAAAGCGCAAGTGCACTTTTTCTAGTTGAACAACGGGAAAAATGGTAAGCTGTCTCGGTGCATGGTCTAAAAGCGTTGTCCCTATTCTCCTAATGTGTAATGGGTGTGTTTTGGGCGTAACGTGCAAAAAAAACAATCAGAGTGTAATTTCCCATTCCCTTTAAAAGCCAGTTGTGCTCGCGCCAGGGCGGATTCACTATTTACATGACGCAATTTGCAAACAGAAAGACTGAACGCTTCTCCAGAGCACAAACGGATCTGCTTGTGCGCAAGATTAAAGGTTAAAGCGAGACCATCTACGAGACAAGCCGGATTCCACCATCTTTATGTACACAATATTAATCTTTTGTACTGTAATCCTATTATTTTTATTTGGCATGTTTGTGTGCTGCTGCGCGTCCCTGTGTGTAATAAACAGAGCGCCTGAACACACCTCGTTTTCAGACCAGCAGCCCATGGGCCACATATGGACACATGCATTTGCTATTTAAACAACGTGTCGCAGGACGTGAAAATGAAAACTGCGTCGGGCTGAAACTAGCAAAAAACACTTTGCACAAACGCATTGCGCCTGGTGTATGATAGAACCCTGAGTGTTTTTTGATTATTTTGTCAAAAATGTATGTTTATTTTTTAACTAACTTTATAAATCCTTTCATTTTTAATCCCAGATTTCTGTGTGTGTGTACATATATATATATATATACAGTGAGGAAAATAAGTATTTGAACACCCTGCTATTTTGCAAGTTCTCCCACTTGGAAATCATGGAGGGGTCTGAAATTGTCATCGTAGGTGCATGTCCACTGTGAGAGACATAATCTAAAAAAAAAAATCCAGAAATCACAATATATGATTTTTTAACTATTTATTTGTATGATACAGCTGCAAATAAGTATTTGAACACCTGTCTATCAGCTAGAATTCTGACCCTCAAAGACCTGTTAGTCTGCCTTTAAAATGTCCACCTCCACTCCATTTATTATCCTAAATTAGATGCACCTGTTTGAGGTCGTTAGCTGCATAAAGACACCTGTCCACCCCATACAATCAGTAAGAATCCAACTACTAACATGGCCAAGACCAAAGAGCTGTCCAAAGACACTAGAGACAAAATTGTACACCTCCACAAGGCTGGAAAGGGCTACGGGGAAATTACCAAGCAGCTTGGTGAAAAAAGGTCCACTGTTGGAGCAATCATTAGAAAATGGAAGAAGCTAAACATGACTGTCAATCTCCCTCGGACTGGGGCTCCATGCAAGATCTCACCTCGTGGGGTCTCAATGATCCTAAGAAAGGTGAGAAATCAGCCCAGAACTACACGGGAGGAGCTGGTCAATGACCTGAAAAGAGCTGGGACCACCGTTTCCAAGGTTACTGTTGGTAATACACTAAGACGTCATGGTTTGAAATCATGCATGGCACGGAAGGTTCCCCTGCTTAAACCAGCACATGTCAAGGCCCGTCTTAAGTTTGCCAATGACCATTTGGATGATCCAGAGGAGTCATGGGAGAAAGTCATGTGGTCAGATGAGACCAAAATAGAACTTTTTGGTCATAATTCCACTAAACGTGATTGAAGGAAGAAGAATGATGATGAGTACCATCCCAAGAACACCATCCCTACTGTGAAGCATGGGGGTGGTAGCATCATGCTTTGGGGGTGTTTTTCTGCACATGGGACAGGGCGACTGCACTGTATTAAGGAGAGGATGAGCGGGGCCATGTATTGCGAGATTTTGGGGAACAACCTCCTTCCCTCAGTTAGAGCATTGAAGATGGGTCGAGGCTGGGTCTTCCAACATGACAATGACCCGAAGCACACAGCCAGGATAACCAAGGAGTGGCTCTGTAAGAAGCATATCAAGGTTCTGGCGTGGCCTAGCCAGTCTCCAGACCTAAACCCAATAGAGAATCTTTGGAGGGAGCTCAAACTCCGTGTTTCTCAGCGACAGCCCAGAAACCTGACTGATCTAGAGAAGATCTGTGTGGAGGAGTGGGCCAAAATCCCTCCTGCAGTGTGTGCAAACCTGGTGAAAAACTACAGGAAACGTTTGACCTCTGTAATTGCAAACAAAGCCTACTGTACCAAATATTAACATTGATTTTCTCAGGTGTTCAAATACTTATTTGCAGCTGTATCATACAAATAAATAATTAAAAAATCATACATTGTGATTTCTGGTTTTTTTTTTTTAGATTATGTCTCTCACAGTGGACATGCACCTAAGATGACAATTTCAGACCCCTCCATTATTTCTAAGTGGGAGAACTTGCAAAATAGCAGGGTGGTCAAATACTTATTTTCCTCACTGTATATATATATTCAGACACAGAAGCGCTGTTCCAGTGCTTTTCAAATGCAGCCGTCTTCTTTAGAAAGCTAAAGTGTATGTGTGTGTGTGTATATATATATATATATATATATATATATATATATATATGTGTGTGTGTGTGTGTGTGTGTGTGTGTGTGTGTGTGTGTGTGTAAATTTGCTGAGGGGTAATTAAATTTAACAAATCATGTAAAATAGTATCATCTTTCAAAAATGTCTGTCAAAATGTATAACGTACAACACATATTGAATGATGTTCACTAACCCGGTAAAGTTTTCAATTGGATCTTTTTTTTCTTTAGTCTGCAGTGTAAAGTATTTCACTCGGTTCTGTGATCATTCCCGATTCAATTTCAGTGAGTGAAGAACAAATTCAGGTGCATTATGTATTATGTACGTTATCGTCTCTGACAGACTGAAGCCTCATGCTGAAGCCGCTCTGGATGCCATTTTCTTCCTCTTCTCGGAAAGAAGCATCTGGTAGTCGAAACATCTGGTAGTGTGTGTTTTCCAGGTAATCACTGAAAAAAAAAAAAATAATAATAATAATTGTTGCATGAACATGATTTAATCGTAGCACCCATTATGCATCAAATCAAATCAAGTAAACCTGGACTGCTTTGAATATTTTATATGGGCACAATATTGATTTGTAGATTAAACATGATTTTAATATGCCAATGTAACTTCTTTGCAACTAATTGAATTAAAATGTTTGTATTGTGTAAGTCTAATATAATGTATTCTTATTCACTCAATGTCGGTAAAGCACTTGTCGTTAAATTATGCCTTGTTAAAACAACTAATTAATGTCTTGTTCATGTATGGTATTGGTAGTTTAATGAATATCTATCTTGTTGTTTCAATTAGATTTGTTTTAGATGACAGCACTAAGAAGCATGACATTACCAAAACTTCAGTTATCTACAAAAAAAGCACAGAAAACATGCAAACAATTAATTTTTTTTTTTTTTACATGCAACAATTAAGTTTAAACCGCTTTCTTCACTCTCCTATCCATTTGAGTGTTTGTAAAATAATGTATAAGAAACATTTAGCTAACAAAATCTTGGCTCTTGAGAAAACTGATGCCCTTTTGTTCTTAAAACTTCAAAAAATACATATACAGTACTGTGCAAAAGTCTTAGGCATGTTAATACATGACAACAGCCAGTATGATCTGATCTCACCATCATCGAGTCCATTGGTGATTACATGAAGAAACAGAAAAAACTGAGACAGACTAAATCCAGAAGAACTGCGGGAACGTCTCCAAGACGCTTGAAGAAACCTTCCTGCAAAGCTCCCTGAAAAACTATGCACAAGTGTACCTGGACAAAAGCCGTTTTAAACGCAAAGGGTCGTTACATCATATATTGATTTGAATTAGTTCATAGAAGTTAAATCATAAATAAATTCAAATTGTGATTTTATTTTTGAAAGCATTCTCACTTTACAGCATTTTAACACAAGTGCCAGTGCTCTTCACAGTACTGTAGCTTTGCAGGAAGGTTTCTTCAAGCGTCTCGGAGACGTTCCCACAGTTCTTCTGGATTTAGTCTGTCTCAGTTTCTTCATGTAATCACAGACGGACTCGATGATGGTGAGATCATATCATACTGGCTGTTGTCATACAGAAATCTCACTGGATTATTACAATTAATTGCAAAAAGAATGTTTGGAAATGTAAACTGATATTTCCTACTGACACGCTACAGCAAAAGATATAAATAATTGACTTAAAAAAAATTGTAATGGGGGGTGGGGTATTAAAGGTCCCGTATAATGCCCCTTTTCACAAGATGTAAAATAAGTCTCTGATGTCCCCAGAGTGTGTATGTGAAGTTTGAGCTCAAAATACCCAACAGATCATTTTTTACAGCATGTTTAAATTGACATTTTTTGGGGCTCAGAAAAACGAGCTGTTTCAGTGTGTGCCCTTTAAATGCAAATGAGGTGCTGCTGGACGACACAGGGGGCGGAGCTTCATGAGCTCGCGCTCAGTCTCTCAGGACAATTTCATCTCACGGAATGATGATAATATCAGAAACTCTCAGTAACGGTGTTCATTTCGAGTCGGACAATAATGCCTACAGAGTCAGAGTGCTGTATAGAGATGAAACAGGTATGGTTTAGTAGTTTAATTACGGTTATTATAACGTATTTGTCATCTGCTTGTAGGCTATGTATCCATTATTTATTAATAGCCTACAAGTCTGCTGTCTGAATGATGATCAAACATGTTCTGATGAGTTTAATAAAGTTTATTGTACATCACACAAAAGATGAAGCGTCAGTTTTACTTCAGAAAATCACCGTAAGAGCTGAGTAAACACAGTAGCCTAAGTTATAAGAAGTGCGCAAGTAGCCAGTAGAGTTGAGGGAGCATTCCTGTGGGCGGAGGTTAGTCAAGAAACGGTTCTAGTGACATCATTAAAGAAGGAAGTAGAGGGATGTAGTCCAATCGAGCCGTTTTTTGTAGTCAACTTCTGTTAAATAAAATATCTCGCTTGGCATTGAACTTTGAGCTTTATAATTTTACAGATATTATTTATGCTCTAACAGCAACATTACACACTAACTAAAGTTTGAAACATGGGATCACGCAGAACGGGACCTTTAAAGGAGAACTCCGGTCAATTTTAACATTGAGCTCATTTTTTTGTACATTTGGAGTGCTGTCAGTACAGAGAACAACGACAAAAATCGGTGTTGCCTACACCGTGTTATCCTCTTTTTAAAATTTGCACCCTGTTGACTTCAATGGGGCAAGTTTTAAACCTGCTTTTAGCCTCTTAACATCCTTGATGTGTCATTACAAGTGCACAGTCATGTGAGTGATTCCTTCAGAGTGAACATGGTGAATCTGACTGCAGTAGATGTGAAAGATATGAATAAAAATGAAGTTAATTCGGCCAGCACTCATACCTGTATTTATTTCCTGTTTTCGGTCGAAGTCCATAGTAGTCGATTGTCGAGTTCACGCGCATGATCATAAGTAACTAAGCAACAGTGGAGAACTCGACAATCGACTACTGTGGACTTCGACCGAAAACAGGAAGTAAATACAGGTATGAGCGCTGGCTGAATTAACTTTGAACTTTTTATTCATATCTTTCACATCTACTGCAGTCAGATTCACCCGTGTTCACTCAGAAGGAATCACTCACATGACCTGTGCACTTGTAATGACACATCAAGGATGTTAAGAGGCTAAAAGCAGGTTTAAAACTTGCCCCATTGAAGTCAACAGGGTGCAAATTTTAAAAAGAGGATAACACGGTGTGGGCAACACCGATTTTTGTCGTTGTTCTCTGTACTGACAGCACTCAAAAATTACAAAAAAAATGAGCTCAATGTTTAAATTGACTGGAGTTCTCCTTTAACATGGGGGGGGGGGGTATTAACATGCCTAAGACTTTTGCACAGTACTGTACATATACATAAACTCCAAGTGCATTTTGTTTGACTTAAAAGTCTTGTTCAAGCTCACTTACTCCAAAAGCTTGTTTTTGAGGAACTGTGCCTTTGATGACAACATCTGTCCATTTCGATTTAGAAAGATTTTTTGCAAGACTTCAAAAGTGCATGTTACAGGGTAAGCCTGTGACTATGCATGGACTGAACACACACACATACACGCACATTTCATACATACACCGGCATAATGTTAACACGGTCTGTTTGCCGGCACTGACAATCATGTATACACGGACTTGTGTAGAGTTTGATGCTATTGTATGTTTAAAGGTGTGCTGTGGTGTATTATGTCCTGTATGTTGGTATTACCTGGTTTACGTGAGTTATATGGGGAATCAGTGGCTGTAACATCAGCGCATATAACATAATAGGATTGTTGTCTTATGTACAGAAATAATCACTCCACTATTATTATTTGGCTTATATTGTTTATTAAGTACAGTGTTAAGAGTTATACAAATATACTTACCACATTTGACGAGTCATTTGCCAAACCTGTTCAGTTAAAAATCCGGTCTATTTATACTTGGTGTTCGCGCCATCTTGGTAGCGCGTCCGTGTGTGTGACGTCACCGGGAGTTCCATCCGTCATAGCTGTACAAAAGAAATGTTTTATGAGTTATTTGTTTTATTTTTTGTGTGTAGATAATGTGTGTGTTATGTGTGTATCTGCAGATATGAGTTGTTGTATGTATTATTGTTATTATTATATGTATACCGGTATGTGTTTTATGTGAAACATAATTACCTTTTCAAATGGTATGTCCCGGACCAGGGGAGGAGTTAGGCCTATAAAAAGGCTCCAGAAATTTAGTATGGGAATGGGAAGTGCTGTTTGTGTCGTGCGGCTGCACGTACAGGTCAGATGTTGTCTTGTTAATATCATTTATTTTGATCATGTATTCTGTTGCATTTAAGTTTTTGTTTTGTTTTGTTTTGTTTTGTTTTGTTTTGGTGTTTTTTCTACAATTGAGAGACTCATCATGTGGCAAATAAAATGCACTCTTGAACCTGACCAACGGCTTCCTCTGTCACTTTGGGCCTCCATCCGCTACTGCTATCTTAACAGTGCATTTGAGCTCTGGTGGGTAGCTCAGGTTCAAACAGTATATCAGTCCAAATAACAGAGCACAAACCTGTGCATTGCTACTCACATCACTGAGGACTTCCACACCTTCAAGGACACCAATGTCTGCTGGGTCATCGTCAGGCAGCGCTCCGTCCTTCAGTATGACATACACTCCCATCACAGTTTGCTCCATGGTACTTTGTGACCCAATGTCTGAATCCTGTGGGACGAAATACATGAAATATCACAAATTCAAATATTTATTACAAGAATTGTACACTTATACACTCTCTGGCCACTTTATTAGGTACACCTGTAAAGTAAACTTAAACATTTACATGTTTATAATTTCTCAGTTTTTAAGTTGAAACTGTCAGAAAGATGATAATTCTACTATGTTTATTATTGAGGTCACAGTGGGTGCTGGAGTTCTGTTGCAGTGCATTATATTATAAGATTGTTATAATTTATTTGGCCACCATATTTAAAATGAATGAGGTGGCTAAAACATTAGAACCATCTTAGAATATAATGCAATAAAACAAAAGCATGCATGTACAGTTTCTGATGCCGTTTATTTTTATTTTTTAATGTAAATTAGGCCCCAAGAGAGCTCAACCGATATGAATAAAAAATGTATTGGTTTAGTGCATCAACCAATTTACATAAGAACTTTGTCACAGTGTCCAGCTCAGTTATTTGACAAAGTTATGTGTTCTCTCATGTCACATGTTTGTTGTAGCAAACAAGGCCCAAGTACAGATTCAAATGGCTTTTGAAACTGTTTTTTCTCATCAACTCACCAAATACGCCTTCACTAGTTTTTCAGGGTCTTCATATAAGTAGGTGCACAGAGACTTGATGGCACAGGCTCTTCGGGTATGTATAGTGTCATCCTGTGGGGTGGGGACAAGATTAACTCAAACTTCAGTGGCGGCACAGCTTAAAGGGTTAGTTCACCCAGAAATGAAAACTCTGTCAGTAATTACTCTCCCTCATGTTGTTCAACCCCGTAAGACTTTCGTTCATTTTCAGAACACAAATTAAGATATTTCTGATTAAATCTGAGAGCTGTCTCACTCCTCCATAGGCTTCTCTGTTAGTGAAACTTGCCGGTCCAGAAAGTGTTCTGGGCGGTTGTTAGGCGGTTGCTAAGGTATTTTGGGTGGTTGCTAGGCGATTGCTAGGGTGTTCTGGGTGGTTGCTATGGTGTTGCTAGGCTAGGGTGTTCTAAGGTATTTTGGGTGGTTGCTAGGGAGTTCTGGGTGGTTGTTAGGCAGTTGCTAGGGTGTTCTGGGTGGTTGCTTTGGTGTATTATCACATATCACATATCTGCATATCTGTAATATATCATTACTAATAAACTAATATTTTTAATCCAATAATTTTTAATCCCATCAGATATACAGTATTTTACAAAACTACCACATATTACACACATTCACCCAAAAATGCTTTATCACATTTTATCACAGGTTTAACATGCCAGTTTTTCTTGCTTTTTCATGTTCAACATTTGTTGCTGTATAGTTACCTTCACATATTTTCTCATTATATTAGTCTCAATTCTAATAACGCCTCTTTGACTTCTTATCTCTACTAGCTTGAGCTGCTCTTTCTTAACTTATTGATGATTTTCTTGCTAAATTTCTTTCTTTGGCTCCTTATTTTCTAAAAATGACCAAATTAATTTTATTCCAGAGGCCATTTTCAGATAATTCTACAGTATGTTTATCAATATCTTAATTATTTGATCTTTTTAAGTAATTAAATCTTTAAATGGTTTATTTGTCATTTTATTGTCCAACCTGATCCAGACGTTGTCTCCTACTTGGCAACAGTCCTCTGGCTGCTTCTCCAGTGCTGCAGTCTTTCATTTAATCTCTGTAAAATTAACATAAAACATCAGTTCCCTTTCGTGGTCACTCCGAGTTACGTCGGATGACGACGATTGGGGTTTCGCTTAGAAAGCCTGTCATCTTCGAGTATATAAAACGAGCCAATGGCAATGAAATGCCATGGGTCTGCGGAATTTGCATAGCGTATCTCCGCCCCACGCAGGGGGTATATAAGGAAGTACGCCGGCAACATGCAGATATGTTTTCGCTTCGGAGCCAAGAGTTTTCTTCACTCCTATAAGCCATTCTGTATCATCTTCACTCTACGAGACGAGCGGCTCTTCAGTGTGTTTGTGTGATGGCGTGTTCCAGCGAGATCGCATTGCCTGCTGCTGATCTGTGCAGTGATCTGCCGACAGTGAGTGTGTTTCTCCCTGGGCGCTTCAGCACTCTGCTGAGCTTTTCCTCTCTCTAAAAGAGCTGCACGCGGCACGTCTTTTTCAAGACGGTTCGCCCGTGTATTACTGGATGTGGGCGCGTGACTCATCTGTTTAATGGTCGCGAGCGCTGTTTTGCGTGTTGGGCTTAAAGGGATAGTTCGCCCAAAAATTATATTTAAGCCATGATTTACTCACCCTCAAGCCGTTCGAGATGCATATGTCAATCTTTTTTCAGACGAACACATTTTCAGTTATTTTAGAAAATGTCTTAGATCTTTCAGTGGTTATAATGTGAAGCAATGGGGTCCAGCTGCTCCAAGTCGCAAATTGTGCATGCATCCTTCACAAAAGTAATCCATCCGGCTCCAGGGGGATAAACGAAGGCCTTCCGAGGGTAATCCGTGCGGTTTTGTCGTAAAAATATACATATTTAAAACTTTATAAATGAAAATAACTGGCTTCCGGTGGCGGTCGGCGCGCGTTCACGGAGATGGATGCTGGCATATGACGTATGACGTAGTGTAGGAAGCGTCGTGACGTAGAACGAACGCAGAGTTTTGTTTTGCTCTGCTCTCTGGCTGCGCTGTCACGCTCGTTATACGTCACGACGCTTCCATCTCCGTGAACGCGCGTCGACCACGACCGGAAGCCAGTTATTTTCGTTTATAAAGTTTTAAATATGTATATTTTTACGACAAAACCGCACGGATTACCCTCGGAAGGCCTTCGTTTATCCCCCTGGAGCCGGATGGATTACTTTTGTGAAGGATGCATGCTCATTTTGCGACTTGGAGCAGCTGGACCCCATTGCTTCACATTATAACCACTGAAAGATCTAAGACATTTTCTAAAATAACTGAAAATGTGTTCGTCTGAAAAAAGATTGACATATGCATCTCGAACGGCTTGAGGGTGAGTAAATCATGGCTTAAATATCATTTTTGGGCGAACTATCCCTTTAATCACGCTCGGCAGCGCTCGTGGATGAGTCATGTTTTCATTGCGGGAACATGACCATCGCGATGTTTATAGATCGAGACTCAATGATCTCTGTGTGAGAGTCCCCTCTGCCACACCCCAATCTATCTCTTCCTAAAAAGAAAAACAAGAGGGATACTGTTGAGGCAAAAACAAGTAACTAACAAAATAGCATCAGGCATAAGAGACATCAGGATTCAAATTGTCCTTTAAAGATATTTATTCTTGCAAGAATGTTCCCAGTCCATCCACAGTCCAGCTGCAGGTGGAGTGAGACTCAGAGCAGAGGTTGGCCAGCATTTTTATAGTGTTATCTCTTGTCACCCTTCACAGCACAAGGAACAAAAGGGACCCCCCTTGACCCCTCTTGACCCCTCCCCAGCACGGGAATCTCCTTACCTCTGAAATCTCACACACACACACCCTGCAGCTGTATCAATATCATAAAAGAAACTCAAAATACAGCCAAAGAACGCATGGCATTCGTTTGTTAAATCGTTGAAAATAAAATACAAAGAAAAGATGAATTTTTCCACAACATTTCCTCCTCTTTATCATTCTCTGATAAACAACATAGAAAAAATTCACTCTTGTTTTCTAATCAAACCCATTATACTATTAAATCTTTAAGAATAGAATTAATTCAAGTCTTAATTCAAGAACAGTTATAACCTTCATGTATATCAATACTAAGCCCTAATTTGATTCAATCAAATAAAATCGCAAAACCTTTCTTCAACCATTAATTGGTCAACATTTTCTCCAGATATGTTGATCATCTCGTTGCCTCATGGACGTTCCATCTTCACCAATATGACACTTTGTGTGCTGTTGAAATGGTCTTTTTCCAACGTTGGCAGGAGAGGTATGTTCTAGCGCATATCCTTGATCTTCCACTTTATTCTTCGTTGTGGCGTATGGGGTTGCTGATGTTGGTTGGTATAGTTTAAGGTGAGATGCTTGGACCCAGATCCTTCCAAGATTTTCCCTTAGATCACGATCGCACCCCCACTGGAATGAGTCGTTTACTGTCTGCTGTCACCTGTGAAGGCAGACCTTAAGTGATTTTGTTAGTGACCGCTTGTCTTGTCGTCCCTTTGGTGTGACCTGTGGATTCAACAGCCTGAAACATTATTGTCACCAGATAATTTTTGCTCACTGAATATCACTCAGGGTCCTTGTTCCCCTGAAAAAAACATTCAACCCACGTTGCTCATGTTTAACAAAACAATACAGAATCAGTTCTGTGTGGTTCAATCCATCCTGACATCCTGCAAAATGAAAATTTTAAGTTAGGCATTACACAGGGTTAGGCACTGTTTCTTCACTTTGCTCATGCCATGTGCGCAAAAGTCTGCATCTTCTGTAAAGAAAAACAAATGTTGAGGTTATTGTCACATAGTTTTCTTTTGTCTGCTGTGCTGCCACATCTGCTCCGGCGTTTCCTGTCAAAACGATTCTTGTTATTAGCACACTTAAAATACAAACAATGCACACAATTAAACCCAATGTCCTCCCAACATTTATCTTCCCACCTGTGCGATGGCTTTCAGCAAATGTGAACCCCTTAGTAAACCAGATCTAGCTGGTTAATACAAATAAAGTTCTTCAAATAAACCCCTCCTGGACTTTTACTGTCCTCATATACCGATGAGGTCAAAGCTAGATAACCTCTCAGCCTGCTGTGAAGACAATGGGTTTAGCCCTCCCCCCCTGGATTTACTGTTTTCCCACCTGTGAGGCCGAAATGTCTTTGTTTGTGGCCTGAATACAAATTATCCATACTAAAAAGTTCAAAGACTCATCTGACCACTTGTTTTACTGTGCGTTCTCTTGTTCCCGCTATGAGCATATTCATCCTCCTCTTGATGCACAACACCCATCTCGTGCATAAATTTAATATAATAAAATTCTCTTACTTTTATCAGACGCTTTTATCCAAAGCGACTTACATTTCAAGGTACACATTTACATTCTTATCAATTCTTGCTTTCCCTCGGAAATTGAACCCATGACTTTGGCGTTACAAGCGCTAACGCTCTACTGTTTGAGCTATAGAAAACTGCAATATTTGTTCATATTTATTTGGTAACATTTGTTTGGATAAAGTTTGCTAACCCAAACGTTGTCCTTCAGCCAAATTTCCCATCTTTCTCTGCCTCTGAAATAAAAATATTACTTAAAGCCACAATTTCATCTTATCAAATTGTTTTTTTTTTTTTTTTTTTTAAGGCAACGGCCCCTAGTCTCACAGCGTTTCTTGCTTTTCAAGCCTATTGTTTGGTCTCTTAATCAACTGTCATCTACGAACATTCTCCAGGTCATCAATTGGTCAGTTCAGGTCGTGTACACTTTGTCAACGTCAGTACACTTCGTCAACGTCAGTCGAATAACAATCTTCCCCTTTTTACAATACATAACTGTTAAGGGCTCTCTGGATAATCTGATATTTACTTAGCCTACTGTACGTGTTTGTTGCTGTCAAATTTATAACTTTTTCTCAAAACATGACTGACGGCTATCTATGACTTCACAATTCTAATTTATCAATACTTAAACCTGTCCAGAAAGTAATTCAAATCTACTGCACATCATGAATGACCAAAATAATAATTAATAGACAGAGCTCGATGATCAATCAACTTAAAGCTCATCCTGTTCTGTGTTGCCTTCTCATCAGATTGACTCACAATCCTCAGCTTACTTTCAAATTTGTCATTCGCCTTAACCCATCTATAATGCTAAAACACTCTTTCCAGAGGTTAATGACAAATTTATACACACTATTCAGACAGAATAGTTGTCCTAAACTAACACATACTGTACAAACATGAATTAACACTCACACTCATCCCTGACTATGAACTGCTCATATTTCTTATTCATATCTTTTCTCTAAAAAGATTTAAATTTTAAATGACATTTTAACCTTACATTTTCCTGTATCTTTTATCTAATGTTTTTATGGCCTCTTAACCAGTTTCAAAGCATGTCTGTTCATTATTCATCTGATTTTAGAAAAGTCAGCTGGATTGTTTTGGTGCATAATTATTACTTTGCTTCAGCTTTCTTTGGCTGACTGATAACAGAAGAACAGACAGAGTACCATCCTCTTCCTCCACTCAAGCAGTCTCTTTCTCTCTCATTATAAGCAAATAATCTTTTCAACAGCCTCCTAGGACTGTAACTAAAATAATCATAGTCATAGTCAATCCTTAATAGTTCACAAATGTCAAAATACAAATGTTTGACTCAAATTAGAACCGTTACAATAATCTAAAATACATTATGCTATGATCTTTTTTTCTAAGGTTATTTTTAGTTTAAATACTCAATTCACCTAACCTTCGTTTTTCAGAAATTTCTCTTGACTCATCACAAGCTGTTCTCATCTTTAGCCACCACCATGTCTAATGACCTTCAGGAGTTAAAAACTAGTTCAATATCAAACATTTTCTTTGCCCATAAGGCAACCAACATCATGTTCCTTATGTCACATCTTTGATCTTCTGTTAAAACAGAACGGTCAAATGTTTAAGGTGACAAGCTATTCGAAGTCCCCGTAATCAAGATGGTTGTTGGTTGTGCTCTGTGATTCTATTTACATATTACTGAGATTGGATGTAATTGTCTCTATATGATAATTAAGCTCTTTTAAGTGAAGGAACATTTTGATATATATATATTGGAGTGGAAGTTGTAGGGAACAGACCCCTCTTTGATGCTCTTGGCCCCAAGTAGCATCACAACCACTCCCTTCTTGTAGGTAACACCTCCCGAACCTGGTGGGCAGGTGCCCCAGTGGCGGCGATAGTCCCTTGTCTTAGGTTGTTCCCATCTATGGCCATCAGAGAATCTTACCCGTCTTTGGGATCTACGCCTCCTGCACACTGAGTTATGGCTCTACTTCACTTGAGCAAAATTATCATAGTTTGTGGTAATGAAATTTTTTTTTTTTTTTTTTTTTTTTTTTTAATCGAGGTAATCAAGAACCATCATATCCACTTGGAACATTTAATATTGACATTCAGTGTACTGTTACTTCTGTAGCCGGAGCCATCGGCCCTGTTTTATGGTGGAGGCTAAAATCAGACAAAGAAGCGGTCAAAAATGTCACTTCTATCATTTAAGGTCTGCATTATTATTTTAAAGACTTCTTTAAAATCATTCAGTTTTACTTTTAAAACATTTACAAATTGTCCTCTAAATTTGTCAAATCTGATTTGTTTTAGCTTTTCCATATCTATGAATCTTTTCAACTGAAACACTGTGCTTTACACAGGCTCAGACAACAGCTTTCAGCTGATATTGAATGAGAGAGAGACTCTTGAGGCATTCAGGACTGGTACACTGCATTCTCATAAACTTTTAACTTCAGACTTTATCTACCATCTTTTTCAACTGTAGCCCATCTTAAGGCATCTTTTCCATGAATTACATGTATTGTAATTTAGACATAATATCCACTCAGAATGAGTCTCTGTTGCACTGAAACTGTGGCAGTTTCAGTCACAGCACATGCCAGATTCAGATAAGCAAACCTGTTTTGGCCAAATCACAATCTTATCTTTTAAAATCAACATTAACAAGCCTTTGTTTAATCAAATGCCTTTTACACATTTTACATTTAGCAACTGTTAATCCTGTAACACTGCTTCTGTTTATTTTATCTTAAAGAAATAATACGAATTATTCTAGTTCTTAATAACAATTTCATTTCAATTTTACTTCAATGTTTTCTCTAGGAGTTTATCAATCTGCTTCTATGATTCACTTTTGAGGCTGCTCCCTGCTTGTGATACATTTTTTTGATTATCATTATAAATCATTCATTAGATTTGTCTCTCCATATCATCTAAAACCTTATCAAAGCATTTCATTCAAAACACAATCATCCTTTTAGTGACCGGTACTTTTAAAATATTTTGCAACTCATTTAGTCTTATCCGTAATTTTATGTCAACCGGTACTTTTTATAGTTCTTTCCTTTCAAAAGGAATTCCTTACACTTAAATCTTTCAATCTTCTTACAACTTTCAAAAGTTCCAACTATCAACTTTATTTCTCCCTCATTTACTTTTACAGTCATACAGTGCGCATACAGTCACTGAATGACCCAGCTGACCGCAATAAACACTCTTTGTTATTCTGCCAACAGTCTTATCACTCTGATCTTTCTAACATCTCCACCCTACCTCACACCCCCGAAGCAGTGTGTTGAAAATGTAAACAGAGCCGCTGATAAGCAGTTGTCTGTATTTTTCTATTACAGTCTCGTTTGCAAATTCAATTACAATAGCCGAATCATAATCTTCATCATGTTAACATTGATCTACTTTCTAACCCATATTAACACAGACTTTTCTTAAAATTTGTGTAATTCTGGCACTTTCTTTGTTTGGAGCCAGTCAAGTTATTGTTTATCTTTCCAATCACAATCAAACTTTTACAAAACATCATCTGCAAATCTCTTCAGAGCGTGAGCAGAACTGCTTACAGTATTTGCTCTCTTTTATCTCACTATTTATCGGGACTGTTCAGTTACTCTTCATACAGTATTAAAACTTTAACGTGTCATTAATTTCATCAACACTGGTTTTTAAAAGCTTATTCTTCTATCAAATGGTTAGTTTGCAGATTCAACTTAAATCACAAGATTGTATTACAATTATTCAGTCCTACTTATCTCTACTGTTTCACAGAAAACACAAGATTCTCTAAATCTTCTCAGTCTCTAAATTACACAGACAGCTATCTTAGCCGCTTGCACCTTCAACTCTTGTTACAAAAATATGGCAATCTATTCTTCAATACTCTGTTCTCTTTTCATAACATTAATACAATAAAGCACATTCACATCACTATTATTGGCAGAACATTAATTTTCATAAGCGACACGGAAAATCTAAATATTCTAAATGGGTTTCACAAAGTTTCTGATTAACTTTAGTCACACGTGTCTGGGGAAATTATCTCCAACCCATAATTTCCTTTATAAAACAATATATTTCCTTAAATGGCTTAATATCAACAAAATATCCAATCTCTGGACATTTTCTAATTTGATATTATCATCAACAACACTGATTACAAAACAAGTATACATTTAACATTCAGAAGCTGGTTTGAACAAGCAAGCGCTGTTGCTGTACTCCCAGCATAGCTGGACCCTTTAGGTTCAAAAGACAATCGTTTTACTTAATGAAACATTCCTTATCCTTATATCATGCCAATCCCTGTTAATCATACTCAACGCCCCATTTCCATCTAAAACTCACTTTTCGTACCATTTCAACTTAATTTGACTTAATCAGGCGTTCATAAATAGTTCCATGAACTCTATCTTCCCCTACATGTCAGTTCCTTCTGCATCGACTCTGTTCTCTTTTATCTGCTTCTTTCCTATCCAACAATTCACTGTCCGTTCACAGTTTTACACTCATGAACAAACTAAAACAACCCTTTCTGACTAGTAACGGATAAGTTAGCATTTCAGAAAACCCTGTAGGCTACCTTTGTACAATCTCATATGCTCATTATTCACAACACTGCTCAAATCATCAGTCATAACTTTGCTCAAAGTTTCATCAGCCACACATAAAGATTTCCAACCGTTTTTTTTTTTTTTTTTTTTTTTTTTCATTGCAGGTAGCAGAAAGTAAATCAGCGTATGCATTCGTGTGTGCGTCCTTTACACACATGTTTAACACACACATAACAACCATTCTGTTTTCCCTCGTTCTTTTCTATTGATTCTTTTACGACATTGAGTCTTATCTTACTCAAGGTTCCCGCCTCGGGGAAATACATTTACATTTACCACCATCATTATTTCTCCTTTGACAGAAAATTGGTGTATAAAAATGATCTACTTTACTGTTAGATGACCCCATTTTGGCTGAGTTCCTCTTTTCTGGATTTCACAATTCGACACGTGTCTTACAGAATCTGTCAAACGTCTTCGACAGACCCGATCTTTTACTCCGAGATCGGACGGACCTCTGCTTGTTTACGTTCCACTCAAAGTTTTCTCACGTGCGCTTATTCGCTCGCTCAATTCTTTTTACTTGATTAATTCAACCTGGTCTTGTAATTACGTTCCACTCAAAGTTCCCCCACGTGCGCTTATTCGCTTGACTCAATTCAATGTGGTAAAACTTCGAGTAGAGCACAATCACCCAGAAACTTCTTTTTTACTTGATTAATTCAACCTGGTCTTGTAATTACGTTCCACTCAAAGTTCCCCCACGTGCGCTTATTCGCTTGACTCAATTCAATGTGGTAAAACTTCAAGTAGAGCACAATCACCCAGAAACTTCTTTTTTACTTGATTAATTCAACCTGGTCTTGTAATTACGTTCCACTCAAAGTTCCCCCACGTGCGCTTATTCGCTTGACTCAATTCAATGTGGTAAAACTTCGAGTAGAGCACAATCACCCAGAAACTTCTTTTTTACTTGATTAATTCAACCTGGTCTTGTAATTACGTTCCACTCAAAGTTCCCCCACGTGCGCTTATTCGCTTGACTCAATTCAATGTGGTAAAACTTCGAGTAGAGCACAATCACCCAGAAACTTCTTTTTTACTTGATTAATTCAACCTGGTCTTGTAATTACGTTCCACTCAAAGTTCCCCCACGTGCGCTTATTCGCTTGACTCAATTCAATGTGGTAAAACTTCGAGTAGAGCACAATCATCTCAGCAGCTGTGATTTCTCTGAATCACCAGTGGATCCCCTGTCCACTAACGAGCTAAGTGAGGCAGAAACTGGTCTGCTTTGTCAGATCAATTTCTCCCCATAAAATTTGTGATTAACTGACTCACCTCTCGCCTCGTACCAAAAAGCAAAACTCAGCCAACATGGTTCACGTTCACTCACAATTATCAAAAATAATTTAACTGTCTCTTACCCGAGATGCTTTTACTGCCTCCGAGTTCTTTCTGAATCCAGTGGGTTCCTCCTGGCCCTGATAGCAGTTTTGGCTCTTCTCTCTCAATTCGGCGAGGTAAGACTAAAGCCTTTTGTGCTTTAGGGTGATCAGTCCGTCAATACGCTTTCTCAGGGCCAGAAGAAACCTCATGGTTCGCACTTCTGACACCAACTTGTTGAGGCAAAAACAAGTAACTAACAAAATAGCATCAGGCATAAGAGACATCAGGATTCAAATTGTCCTTTAAAGATATTTATTCTTGCAAGAATGTTCCCAGTCCATCCACAGTCCAGCTGCAGGTGGAGTGAGACTCAGAGCAGAGGTTGGCCAGCATTTTTATAGTGTTATCTCTTGTCACCCTTCACAGCACAAGGAACAAAAGGGACCCCCCTTGACCCCTCTTGACCCCTCCCCAGCACGGGAATCTCCTTACCTCTGAAATCTCACACACACACACCCTGCAGCTGTATCAATATCATAAAAGAAACTCAAAATACAGCCAAAGAACGCATGGCATTCGTTTGTTAAATCGTTGAAAATAAAATACAAAGAAAAGATGAATTTTTTCCACAACAATACTTTGGCTGGTGGCCAGGGTGATCTGAAGGTTATGGTGTGGCATAATCCCGACGAGCTTTCCTCGGGCCACGCCCCCCTCCACATCGCAAACCGTGGGGTTTCCGTGTGTGCCTGGTTCCTCTCGGGGACCCAGTGTTTTCATTCGGGACTCCAGCAGATGGTGTCATGTCACTCACAGCATCATAAGGCGGGCTTGATTCCTCTGGAAATGAGGATTCAACTACGTTGCCTCCCTCGGGAGTGTCAGCGTTAGTCGAGTCAGATCCAGAGCTGATGGCCATGCTTTCCCGGGCAGCTGAAAGCATCGGTTGGAGTGGCGTCCTCCCCCCGAGCGCTGTAGGCTTCCCGGATGTGCATCAGGACGCCTCCGGCCCGCGGGAGTCCACGTGACTTTCGCGGCCTGCGGGCGTCCTTCGCCTTCGCTGCCCTTGATCGTGAGGTGATCTTGGTCTGTATGTTCTCTGTCACTATTGTGACACAGGCATGCAGTCCTGTGTGTCGCCTTCGCCTTCGAGGCAGTGCTGACTCTGGAGTTCTGTCAGAACCGGCCGCAGTGGAATGCTGGTCCTTCCCTGGCCAACACTGACAGAATGCGGAAACTCGACTACGCCCCCTTGCTGGGACGCTATGCCTCCCATGCCCGGCCTGGTCGTTCCACCGCGCACACTACTGACCTCGCTCTCGGGCGACATCGGTACCTGCGTGATCCTGGGTCAGGTGGTGTCCACTAGAGTGGTCCAGACATGGGCTTAGCCAGGTTGATGTGAGGGGGTCTGGGAATTAATTTTCTCAGCTCCCCCATGTCCCAGGCTGGGCTCTTCGGCGGGATGGCTTCGGCCACCAGAAGCAGACTCAGGTCCGTCTGCACTGATGGTCATCCATCCGTGTGGTCTCCTTAGTTTGCTTCCCGCCAAGGCCACCTCCATGCGGCTCCTCCCCTCAGGCCTTCACCGGCCCTGAGCAGGAGGATGTCACAGGAGGGCGGCGCTGCCAGTCTCCGCCCCTTGGACTGCCACACCAGTCTAAGCAGCACTCTTGAGATGGGCAGCTTGGTCGGCGGGGTGGTTGAGGACTGCGCCCAACAGTTTTCGATCTCTCCAGAAACGGACTGAGGCTTCTGCACTGACGGTCATCCGTCCGTGTGGCCTCCTTAGTCTGTTTCCCGCCGACGCCACCTCCATGCGGCTCCTCCCCTTGAGCCTTCACCGGCCCGAGCATGAGGAGGTCGCTGGAGGCTGGCACCGCCTGTCTCTGCCCCTTAGCCGACTAACACCTGGTTAAGCAGCACTCCTGAGATGGGCGGCTTAGAGTTAGGGCTCAGTTCTTTCTGGAGCTGGTATCAGGACCACTCCTTCCCCCGGTGGAGGGCTGGGGGAGAATCTCATTCAAAAAGAACTGATGCTCTTTCTCTGAGCCCCAAGAGGCTGTGGATGACAGCACGCGCCGCCCACGGGCCACGCTCCTCTCATCCCCCTCTGTCGCCAGACCCCTGCCAGAGCACGCCCCCGTGGGACGCGCGCCCTCCCCTGGCCTCCTCTGGCAGGACGCGGTTAATGACCGTGCCCCCGCACAGGGCCGCTATGCCACCCTCGCCGGTGCCGGTCATTCCGCCTCGCTGCCCCACCGACGGTACGTCTGTGGTTCATATGACCCCGCTGGTGCACTTTCTGGAGGCCTGGCTAGAGCTTCCCAGACTGTCCCGCTGGGTCGCGAGAACCATCAGATTCGGCTACGCGATTCAGTTTGCGATATCTCCTCCCCGCTTCAGGGGAGTCCGCTTCACTATGGTCGGTGGCAATGCCCCTGGCATGAGAGCGGAGGTCGCCACCCTACTGGCGAAGGGTGCGATCGAGATTGTCCCTCCAGCCGAGATGAAGTCCGGCTTCTACAGCCCTTACTTCATTGTACCCAAGAAGTCCGGTGGGTTACGGCCAATCCTCGACCTGCGCGTCTTGAACCGCTCCCTTCACAGGCTGCCGTTCAAGATGCTAACGGCCAAACACATCCTCCAGTGTGTGCGGCCGCAGGATTGGTTTGCAGCGATCGACCTGAAGGACACCTACTTCCATGTCTCCATTTTACCTCGACACAGACCATTTCTTCGGTTTGCTTTCGAGGGGCGGGCATACCAGTACGCGGTTCTCCCTTTCGGGCTAGCCCTGTCTCCTCGCGTCTTTACGAAGGTCGTCGAGGCAGCCCTTGTTCCCCTCCGGGAACACGGGGTTCGCATCCTGAACTATCTCGACGACTGGCTGATCCTAGCTCACTCTCGAGACCAGGTTTGCGAACACAGGGACCTAGTGCTCCGGCACCTAGCTCGTCTGGGCCTTCGGGTCAACTGGGAGAAGAGCAAACTCTGCCCCGCGCAGAGGATCTCTTTTCTCGGTATGGAGATCGACTCGGTCGCCATGTGCGCGCAGCTTACGAGCGAGCGCGCGCAGTCACTGCTGACTTGTCTTCGTCAGTTCGAGGGCAAGAGTGTGGTTCCACTGAAACTTTTTCAGAGGCTCCTGGGGCATATGGCATCCGCAGCCGCAGTAACGCCGCTGGGATTGCTTCATATGAGACCGCTTCAGCTTTGGCTTCGCGATCGAGTCCCGAGGTGGGCATGGCTACACGACACGCTCAGAGTCCCAGTGACTCCAGCCTGCCGTCAGACCTTCACCCCGTGGACGAACCTCAAGTTTCTACGGGCCGGAGTGCCCCTAGAACAAGTTTCCCGGCATGTTGTTGTATCAACAGATGCCTCCACCACGGGCTGGGGCGCCATGTGCAATGGACATGCTGCCACGGGCTCCTGGACAGGACCCCAGCGCCTTTGGCATGTCAATTGCCTCGAGTTGCTGGCTGTGCGTCTCGCCCTGCACCGCTTCCATGCGCTGCTCAAGGGTCAGCACGTACTAGTCCGATCAGACAATACCACGACAGTAGCGTACATCAACCGTCAAGGTGGTCTACGCTCCCGCCGTATGTCGCAACTCACTCGCCACCTCCTCATATGGAGTCAGAAGCATCTGAGGTCGCTTCGAGCCATTTATATCCCGGGACACCTGAACCAGGCGGCGACGAGCTGTCTCGAGTTCGGCCTCTCGCTGGAGAATGGCGACTCCATCCCCAGTCGGTCCAGCTGATTGGGATCAGTTCGGCGACGCACAGGTAGACCTGTTTGCCTCCCACGACTCGTCCCACTGCGACCTGTATTATTCCCTGACCGAGGGCACGCTCGGCACGGATGCACTGGCGCACAGCTGGCCGCGGGGCCTCCGCAAGTATGCGTTTCCCCCTGTGAGCCTTCTTGCGCAGACTTTGCGCAAGATCAGGGAGGACGAGGAGCAGGTCATTTTGGTTGCCCTGTATTGGCACAACCGGACCTGGTTCTCCGAACTTGTACTCCTCGCGACAGCACCTCCCTGGCCAATTCCTCTGAGGAAGGACCTCCTTTCTCAGGGACGGGGCACCCTTTGGCACCCTCGTCCTGATCTTTGGAACCTCCACGTGTGGCTCCTGGACGGGACGAGGCAGGTTTGAGTACCCTACCACCTGTGGTGGTGGCTACCATCACTTCCGCTAGAGCATCGTCCACGAGACATCTCTATGCGTTGAAGTGGAACCTCTTCGTCAACTGGTGTTCTTCTAAACATCAAGAACCCTTGAAATGCCCGATCAGTGTTGTGCTTTCCTTCCTGCAAGAAGGGTTGGAGCGAAGGCTGTCTCCCTCCACCCTGAAAGTGTATGTTGCCGCCATTGCCGCACAGCATGATGCAGTTGATGGTAAGTCTCTGGGAAGGCACGACCTGATCATCAGGTTCCTGAGGGGAGCGAGGAGACTGAATCCTCCTCGTCCTCCCCTCGTACCCTCTTGGGACCTCTCAGTGGTTCTAACTGCCCTGCAGAGTGCTCCATTTGAGCCTTTGCAATCAGTAGAGCTTAAGTTCCTGTCTATGAAGACAGCGCTCCTGATTGCATTGGCCTCCATCAAGAGGGTAGGGGACCTGCAGGCATTTTCGGTTGACGAAGCGTGCCTGGAATTCGGGCCGGCTAACTCTCACGTGATCCTGAGACCCCGGCCTGGATACGTGACCAAGGTTCCTACCACACCCTTTCGAGACCAGGTGGTGAACCTGCAAGCGCTGCCCTTGGAGGAGGCAGACCCAGCCTTGGCACTGCTCTGCCCATTACGCACCCTTCGTGCTTACTTAGACAGAACGCGGTGTTTCAGGACCTCAGACCAGCTCTTTGTCTGTTATGGTGGGAAGCTGAAGGGAAAGGCTCTCTCAAAGCAAAGGTTATCTCACTGGATAGTGGATACCATTGCTTTGGCATACCAGCAGCAAGGTCGTCAATGCCCCCTTGGTGTGAAAGCCCACTCCACTCGTAGTGTGGCTTCCTCTTGGGCTCTAGCGCATGGCGCCTCGCTAACAGACATTTGTAGAGCTGCAGGCTGGGCGACACCCAACACATTCGCGAGATTCTATAATCTCCGAGTAGAGCCAGTTTCTTCCCATGTACTCGCTTCAACCAGCCGGTACTAGATTCTGCTCAGGTGTCTTAGCTTGCTCGCCATTCCTCTCCACGGACGGGATACGTGCGATTATCTTCTCAGGTGAGTCTAATAAGCTCTGAGTTTCCTCCAGCACTGGTTACGTCAACACCTGAGTTATGCCAATCTGCCATAACGCAGCTTTTGCGCTTGACTAGGTGCCTCCATGTGCATGGTCCCCCCTCTGGGCGACCCCCACATGTGTATTCCACTGTAAGTCTCTTTTGAGCGTGTGTCTTTCCCTTGGCAAGCCACCTTGCCACCCCTGGGGTTTAAATATTCCACCTGCGGCTGGACACCCCAGTGATACCCCATATGCATCCCTCTGGTTCATATGTGTCTCTCAAGTCCCCCCCTTAATGGTTGGGCGTAATTGCATATTTCTCCTGAGATATGCTTCCCAGTGTACCTTGGTATTCCTGTGTTAGGTAGGACTCCTTCGTTCGTGCTAGTCTCACAACAGGGAGCTCAGACTTACGCAGGGCACTGGATGACAGCCGAGGTGGCGTGATTAGACTGGAACCCCAATCGTCGTCATCCGACGTAACTCGGAGTGACCACGAAAGGGAACGTCTCGGTTACGGATGTAACCCTCGTTCCCTGAGTAGGGAACGGAGACGTTACGTCTTCCTGCCACTTCCGCTGTACCGCTGGGAACGCCTGAGTTCAGTCTCGGCTCCTCAGCGAAGACATATCTGCATGTTGCCGGCGTACTTCCTTATATACCCCCTGCGTGGGGCGGAGATACGCTATGCAAATTCCGCAGACCCATGGCATTTCATTGCCATTGGCTCGTTTTATATACTCGAAGATGACAGGCTTTCTAAGCGAAACCCCAATCGTCGTCATCCGACGTAACGTCTCCGTTCCCTACTCAGGGAACGAGGGTTACATCCGTAACCGAGACGTTCTTCAATGTGCTGATCCCATTTCCCAACTTTTTTTGATAGTGCCTGTCGCCCTTTCAGCGATACCATTGCTCTCTGGAGCGTCTCTCAAGGACAAGTCAAGATTAAATGTTTTCTGGTTAGAAAATCTTCAAAATGTCCCCAGGCAATCATTAACTCCTCTATACTGAAATAATTATTGCATTTTCTTTTGTTTCTTTTAAATGTTTTGCCCAAATTAATTCTGTAAACCATCCATTGCCACTAATATATATTTATTACCTGCTTTAGATCTAGGGTTCAACGGTCCTGCAATATCTAAGACCATTCTTGATTTACTCTTTCCGGTGTTATAGTTCTGTAATCACTTTGTATTGTTCAATTATACACTTTCCGCATACAAATCTCACAATTTAATTGTTTTTCTTCACATACGTATATAAGGCTGGAGAGACAAACTCCTTTAACATGGTTAAGTATACTTGCTAATAGCAATTGGTATAATTTTTGTACATAGTTTTTCTTTTCAATATTCCATCATTTCAATAAATGTTTTCACATCATCATTACTTGGGTTTTTCTGCAATGAAGTGAATCCTCCATTACCTGACTCATTTAGAGTTGACAAAGTTGACCATCTGACAATCACATGAACTGATGAATATATTCCTTCAATGCCATGTCAGTTGCTTTGGATAAAAGTGTCTGTTAAATGTATTAATGTTGTAAATGTTCTTCTGATCTGCTCTCTGCTTTCATTATTATAGTGAGTGGAGATGATGGATCTGTTTCATGGTCTGTGGGAAGTTCTGCTTATGGTTCATTCAGATCACGATCAGGAGCAGACCCAATTTTCGGTTCATCACATTCCAGAGATTCATCTCACACAAGTTACGTGTCAGGGGCCGTAAAACGATGTAACAGCATTGAATTACCGCCACCAAGCAGCGAGTGTCTGGTTTTATTGGAGTGGATCAGGTACTCCTAGCTGATGTTATTAAGTGGGACTGATTTGCTCGTATACTAAATGGTGCAGAGTTACACTCAAGGTGTGCTTCTCAATATCCCTCCTCGTCTCCTCCATCCTCCGTCCTCCATCCTATGACCCAGAAACCGATCGAGCTCAGCCATCTTGAAGGACATCTCAATTCTCTCATTGCACCGCGAGGATCGAGGAGTTAGGAGCTTCCTGAGGAGTCATGGTGCGTTCAAGTCATCTTTTGAAGATCGTATTTACAAGTTGAACGCACATGAACACAATGTGGTAAATATGAGTGGGAAGCTTGTATTTTCTTTAAGCCCCGATCTTTACGAGTTGGGTGTGTGTCAGTGAGAAACATGGAGGAATACCACAATACTTAAAGGTATTTAGCACTGATATTGTCTGGCTTTTCTATATACAACAAAAAGTAAGCTAATTGCCTGCACAGAATACGATGGCATTATAATATTACAATGTAATTTGTAAAGATAAATTTTGCAGTGGCTTCATAAATTATTTAAAAACATAAAAAAGCAAAGCACACCTGATGCACATTTCTTTGTTTTCTAGAACTAGAGTTTAAGAACCTTGCTGTATTCTTGTGTAATTAATTAAGAGAAAATACACCGCCATCTTACTCCATTAAAAGTGACTTGAACGCAGTGCCGTCGTAAACACGACTTC
Organism: Scardinius erythrophthalmus; assembly: GCF_964197995.2. NCBI lineage: Eukaryota > Metazoa > Chordata > Actinopteri > Cypriniformes > Leuciscidae > Scardinius > Scardinius erythrophthalmus. The sequence continues at coordinate 2,376,047 of NC_138229.1, forward strand.
CCACCTCGTACGTACAAACTTCTCAGGAGTCATGAGCGAGGATGCACAGGTGTTTCCTATGCGGAAGTGTTTCTTGTCGAGAAACCTGACGCAAGTATAAATTCTCATCCCCCTTTACATCTGTCACAATAATTTTAATTTATGCTTTACATTTGCAGTTTAAATAAATCATATATCACACATATATCAACAGGGCATCTTGCTTCATGTTTATTATTTATTAATCTCTTATATAACCAAACTTTAACAACATATTAAAGTTATATAACATATGGGGCTGATCTTTGAGCGCAGATGATGACGCAGTGAAGTGACGCTCGAGTGATCAAGAATATTCCAATATACAAATAAGCTTTCCTTCGATTCCTCATTCTCTTCCCTCACATCCTACAGGAGTGGAGCTGAGACAGGAGGAAATTAGACGAGGATGCACAAATAAGAATTGAGAAGCACCCAAGGTATTTTAAGGCATGAAGAAATTATTTTCACGTTTTAATGTCATTTTAAAATATCTGGATTTAAAGATTAGCCTACTTATCTTACTTTTGAAAAAACTGCTAACATCATATTTTTGTGTAGCCTAAGTGTAAAATAACCTCAAACCTCACCTCCGTTCAAGTCATGTCGTAAAGATCGTATTTACAGGTTGAAAGCACATGAACGCCACCACAATGTTGTTAATACAAACTCAGGATTTTCTTTAAGCCCCATCTTTACGAGTTGGAGGCTTGTCAGTGAGAAACATGGCACAATACGACAATACGGTATTTAGCAGTCATTGTCAGGCTTTTCTATTACAGCTTAGTAAGTAATTGCCTGCACAAAATACAGTATGATAGCATTATTGTAACAATAATATAGGCTATAACGATAAAATTTGTGGCTTCATAAATTAATTAAAAACATAAAAAAGCAAAACACACCTGATGTACATTCCTTGTTCTTAATTTTCTAGAAGTAGAGGAGAGTAAGACCCTTGCTGTATTTGTGTGTAATTAATTAAGAGAAAATGCACCGCTGTCACGAACTGCTCGGAGACACGAAGGTTCAGATCCAAATGCAGCTTCTATTTAAGGGGCAATCCAAAGGCGTAATCCAAAGTACAGGCAATGGGTCAAAACACAGGTAGGTAGTCCAAACAAACAAATAAACAAACAAACAATCAAAACAGGCAGGGGTCAGAGGCAAAAGAGTAATCCAGGGAACAGGCAAGAAATCCAAAAGACCAAGAGACAAACAGGGAAAACGCTCAGAAATGCAGTGTGACACAAACAAGACTTCGCAGTAAGTGAATGAATGAACATGGTATAAATAGACTGAGACTAACAGGATGATGAGACACAGGTGAATGCAATCAGTGAATGAGGTACAGGTGAATGTGATCAGTGATAAGTGATGATGAGTCTGGGCAGTGAGTTATGGGAAATGTAGTTTGTGAGTGATAATAGTCTTATGTGGAGTGCCCTCTGGTGGCTCTCAACCCATATGAAAAAAACCTGCATGGTTCATATACAGCAACCATATATCTTCCTTACTTAAATCGGCCAGAATTACCTTCTGTGTTTCATATAAGGCCAATACATGTCCTATACAAAATCAGACCGATTATGGCCACTTTCATACTAAATAGCACACATACAACTTGTAGGGGATTTTTGCATTATATATGAATACTTTTAAAAGACTTATATGAGTTTTACATGACAAAAGTATGCAAATGTGTATGGTATTAGTAGAAATATATAAAACTCATATAAAATTCATATATAAATCATTTAAAGTTCTTATATTGAATCATATGCTAGTCAAATTAAAGTCATATAGAATTTATACACGTTTTGTGTCATTTGTTTATATGCTTCATACAGATTTCATGTTTTGATGACCAACATCTGGGCTGCGTTCAGCCCCGACAAAACGTTGCACAACGTTTTTTAAACAGAAACGGTGATGCGTTGAACACACTGTTATGATGACGCAAGAGTTGCAACTATGGCAGCTGAGAAGGCCATTCTTTGTGTTCTTTGTGAAGAATTTTCAGAGCCTGATGAAGTCGGTATAAATATGTGTTTAATACTACAAAATATGCCCGATGTTACAGTTACTGCACTTGCCGCCCAGAACAAAAGAGAACATCCCAATCGAGTGAAGGGATTGCTGAAACTGAAATGGAAGCACACATCTTACCTAATTCAGACTAAAAAACACATCTATTTAGCCTCACATACTGACTTTATTTGTAGGTCATACTGTTTTAATACCCTGTATTTTCTTTCTCATTTTTAGGAAAAGTACTTAATTACCATTGTTTATTTCTATACCAATACACTTGCAATGAAGCTAAAAATATAAACAACTACATCATTATGTTGATATCCTATATTTTTTACAATAAAACTTTCGACAAACTATCCTCAGTTGTTGCGTATACCGAGCTGCATCGAACACATGTAAATTACTTTCCTCGAACCCATTGTGCGAGTTCACTTTAATACAGCGTGCTTTATATACAAGTTGCTGCTGACTGGACTGCAGTTCTGACACACCCACCAAACAAGAGAAAACGTATCTCAAACCCCGTTGCACACCGGTGCACGCCGTTTCCAGGAAACATGACTTTCAACCCGGAAACCGTAGCAAAACGTTGCGCACCGTTTTGAACTTGAACATGCCCCTGATTCACTTATATGCAGTTGGCACATTTTTAAAGGGATACTCCACTTTAAAATGAAAATTCTGTCATCATATACTCACCCTCATGTTGTTTCAAACCTGTATGAATTTCTTTCTTCTGCTGAACAGAAAGGAAGATATTTAGAAGAATATCAGTAACCACAGTTTCTGGTCTCATTGACTTCCATAGTATATTTTTTTCCTACTATGGAAGTCAATGAGACCAGAAACTGTCTGGTTACTGACATTCTTCTAAATATCTTCCTTTCTGTTCAGCAGAAGAAAGAAATTCATACAGGTTTGAAACAACATGAGGGTGAGTATATGATGACAGAATTTTCATTTTAAAGTGGAGTATCCCTTTAAATTGTACACTGCAGAAGCCGGTTCGAGGATTACTAGCTGTCAGAATATCACTGACCTTTATGAAGACTGTTAATTTTCCTACAGGATTTGAAAGAGCAGAATAAAGCAATGACATTGTAAGACACATTAATTGTATTTACATTAATTGTGAACTGTCTGGGCCTGTTGTTTGTGAACAAATCATAACATATTATTGCAAATGAACAAAGTTGAGTCAAATATGTTTCTAGAACAGTGATTAAAATGTTGAAAATTGGCTGGAATATTTTTTTCTATATGAACTCTGGTGGTGATGCACTCTAAAAACTTTTAATATGATTTGTGTTTGGTGAAACATTTTTACACTTAGAATATTAATTAGATTTTTAAGCAGTGAAATAAATTACATACACTGTATTAACTGAGTAAATGTAAGTAAAACTAATTAAATAGATCTGAGTAACTGCATTTGGTAGGCTACATTAACAAATAAAATTGAGTAGAAATAATTGGGGGGGGGGGGCATTTAAAAACAAATATTTATGAGTAATATTAACTGTGTTTATATGCCAGTAATATTAACTTTTTTATTTCCTCTAAACCTTTGTAAAAATATTCCATACAACCACCGGTATAACTACATGACATTGGCCTTTATTGTCGATGAGTAGCCTACAGCAATACAGCATATTTTATACTATTTTTTAACACATATACAATATTGCCTACATTTAAACTCATGTAAGAAACATTTTCGATGTAAAACTGAAACATTTAGGCCTAAACATTCAAGTAATTCAAGTGTAATCAACCGGTCTGTTATCCAATATCCACCGGATGAGCGCTGGTTACCAAGCCGGAGATGGACTCGCCTCTGCGGGGGAGCCTCTAACTTTACACCGCCGTCCTGCGTCACTCACAGCCGAGAGATGCTGCGACGCGACTGACTCTATAACCTGCCAATAAACAAACAGTGCACAGTTCTGAGGACATTTTATCATCCAAATTAGTTATATTCATATATCTTTAGGAATATAGCCTAGTCGTGTGTTTTTTATGCAAGGCGTTAATCATGCGAAAAGACAGGCGCGAGTCGACACTCGTTTAGCTCGTTTAAGGTGAGTAACATTGCGTCTCTGTATGTTCTTTCGCATTAAATAAAATGATTTAAAGCACATTAATGATTATATAGATAAAATAAAACATGCACACATCTGAATTTCACAGAGGAAATGCACCAATTCTGCGCCGCTGAGAAGAGAAGAGGAGAACTGTTGCTCTGGAGACTGGAGAGAGTTCAAACAGCGCGCGCTGCGCTCTCGCCGTTGAGCTGTCGTCACGTAGGAGTGGAGGGGGGAGGTGCGCATTGTTTTAATTGAGTAAACTTAATTTCTTATGCGTGTTAAATATTAATAATATTGATTTTATTTAAGTAATATTTGTGGTTCTTGAAACATCAGTTTAATGATCCATTCTCAAATATGGTGATGGAAATTTCACAAATATATTAGCTCAGTGTATTTTAAATAAATAATTGGTTAGTCAAATACTAAATTATTTTAGTGAAAAACTTCAAACTTAAATATAACTGTAAATTTCAGACAAAATTAATTGTTGGAGTTTTAGTCAATTATTTCGGTATGTTCATCTCAAACTATCAAGTAAATGATATTCAGAGATTTTATTAAGTGAATAAAGTTAATTATTGCTGTGATATTTACTAAGCCACTGAATTATTTTTTTGATTTTTTAGAATTTATTTTTTATTTTACCCATAAGAAACACTTAGACATTTAGGAAAGTTTTATGCTTGTAGGTTAAGAATAGAACTGTTGTATACCATAGTAGTACTGTGATAAAGTTTAGAGAAATTGTCACAAATGAAAATGAAATCTGGTGATGCAGGATTTAAAATGATATGTGAAATATGCAACTGTATCTTGTAGAACACACTCTAATAAATAATTTTGTAATTAAAATGTGTGCTTGTGTGTGTAGTTTAAATGTTGTGTTTCATCTAAGGCTGATTATACAGTATACAGTAACCATGATTGACTACAGGCATAGGGCTCGACTTAGGACAAGATAAGAACAAGCATGAGTGAAGTACAGCCTTATACTGACTGGTAAACTGCACTGTGTTTTATACACATCCATGCTGGACATTCATATTAAATTAGCATTATTTTCCTATGTTTTTACATCATGAAAATCTATATGGCTTTAGTTGTATGTAGGACATATATGACATAATATGATTAAAAATACACTAATATTATACAATTTATATATGTGGTTTTTGCAGCATATATGTCCCTTACAATATTCTGTTGGAACATATAAGAATCACAGGAGTTTTTAGCAAACCTTTTCCATATGGGAAGGGCACTCCAGCTGGTGACCGTTACAACCGCCATCTAGTGATTTGAACGCCACATTAAGATGTTTTTTTCTAAGACACTTAGGGCTTGCTTTTTGTTCTCCATATAGTCGTACACATGGCTTGTCACAGATTGCGTTTTAGGTTTATTTGCAGGAAAAAAAATACAGAATCCGGAATACAACCCGGAAGGTTGCCGCTTGGTTAAAATCCATAATGAATGAGCAGCAGAGCAAGAAATTTAGCTTTAGTTACAGAATTCAAAGAAAGTCAAAATGATTGTGCCATCATTGATACTCCTCTCTGGACAAGACTGAATTTCTCTGAGGATCCCCAGAGTAGGTAAATTCTCAGTAATTTATACAGAAAAAGCTTTTGCATGACCTAAGAAAAAAAATATATTTATCTCAATAATTTTGGTGCAAAGCAATCTCACACCGACAAAAGTGACTTGAACGAACCTCCCGTCATAAACACGACTAACCACTTCTTTAAACACGACCTTCCCGGGAGCACTTGAAACTCTCCTACACCTGTAGACCCACCCATGTGCACCACTGTTCTGAAGCAAGTCCAGACAAAACATACATCGGGGAAAAAACACTAGGCTACTAGAGTGCTGGTAAACCTACATTTACTCTGGAACTCCGACTGAGACAGTGTGAATGAAAATGGACTCAAGTAAGCATTTATTATTGTAAAAACTAATCGTCTTTTGCGTGTTAATTCATAGTAAACATGACTTTTAATCAAACTCGACGTGTTTAACCTACTGTTTCTGTGAGATACGCTAATGCTTTCACTTTCATATCGGTCTATAGGCTACAACTGGGTCATTCCACGAATTCAGTGCCTTTTCAACTTTGAAAAATCTCAGGCTATGTCATTTTTTTATTTTATGACTATTTATCTACCTCATGTTTTGATATTTGATATGCTTTGACAATCTTATATTTGTCATTTTGGAGGATGATCACATGTCAAATAAGAAAAAATATATTTTTGCAAGAGAGGTATTAAAAGAAGGGCTTTGTCATAGATACAATATATATATAAGATTAAACCTTTATAGGGCACTCATTGAAATATTTGGAAATTCACAATTTTAACCTCAGAAAGCTAATGGGGGATGTTACAGGGCATTAAAAATTATTATTTTTTTTTTTAATTCATCTTTGCATTGCAAATCAAGGTCAATGAAGTTACCATATATGAGCACTTGCCTGTCTAGGGTAAAAGAAATTACCGAGAGTGAATTTAAAAAAATATGAGAAAAACACACACAAACTGCAAGGAACATTTATTTATTATACGCACAAACTGCAAGGAGCATTTATAGACATCTCTGTCTTGAGGTACTGATACTGGCATCTTGTGGAGGGTGCTCTGGGAGTATGGGGTTCGGGGCCCTTCGCTAAGGGATATCCGGTCCCTGTACGACCGGAGCAGGAGCTTGATTCGCATTGCCGGCAGTAAGTCAGACTTGTTCCCGGTGCATGTTGGACTCTGGCAGGGCTGCCCTTTGTCACCGGTTCTGTTCATAATTTTTATGGACTAGAATTTCTGGACGCCTTCCCGGAAAGGTGTATGTCCTGAGGGACTATGTCTCCCGGCTGGCCTGGGAACGCCTCGGTGTCCCCCCGGAAGAGCTGGAGGAAGTGTCTAGGGAGAGGGAAGTCTGGGCATCCCTGCTTAGACTGCTGCCCCCACGACCCGGCCCCAGATAAGCGGAAGAAGATGGATGAATGTATGGATGGATGGATGGATGGATGGAATAAAAACAGAAAATACAATTATAATTATTGTTAGTACCACTTATATTTGCTCATAATTGTGTTTTATTACAAACCAATATTCAGTAATTAAAATCAATTCACACAGTACTAGGCCTCACACTAACAATAAGCACCTGTGTATGCCATTTAACTATAATAAAGAAACATACATTCATAAAGCATATGTCTAAAAATGGACACTTGTGCCACTTAGGTGAACGGGGCATATGATCAAATATGGTGCATTTAGTTTTCAGCCAAACATTAAGCTAATTTTTACAAATGCTATGCAAATAACAACAATCTTAATCTTTCACACAACTATTCAACCAAATAATGTGTGAGTTACATCAACTTACCACGTTTAGTTATGATGTTATTACAATTGCTGTGGGAGAAGACAGGTTCAAAAAAGCAATATTTATGATTTCTGCAAGATGGCTGTGTTTGAGGTGCTCCAGGCCACTGCTGATTGGTCAGATGCCTTGATGTCAATATCTGTCAGATAGCTTGATCTCCCATGATTGACTGAGAGAAAACCACATGACTCTACAACTCCAAATGGAGGCAGGGGGAGGGCATTTTGGATGTGTGCGGAAGTGACTAAATATGGTTACTTGCCCCATAAAGTTAATGGAAAAACTTGAAAGGCCATTTCAAATATAATTTTTATATTTTTTATGAAATTAATGACAGTAATAGGATTGATAGAAACAGGACTGACGAGTAACGGACGACAGCACACATTCTTCAGCATACACTGTACATGTTTGCACAAGTTTTGCACTGTTGCACTGCAGTTGTATTAGTGAAGCACATTACATTTCTAAGAGATCTATAGCTCTATCTTGCACCCAGCGCAATTGACTTTGTACACCGACGCATGTATCATTCCTATTTTGCACCCGCGCAAAGCGCGCTTTTCCCTCCACAGAAGCACGTCACTAAACTAGGGAATGAACTTGCGCTTAATAGTTTACAGTCAGTGTTTAAAGTCAGTGTTTAAAGTCAGTTTAAAGTCAGTGGTGCGTTGCGCATGTTATTCATATGCTATTTTAAGGGCGCATGCTTGGCCATAATCAATGTAGCGTGAGCACAACGCGCATACACTTGGATTCTCTCATCTACACAGAAGCAGCAGTTTTAATTTTTGCAAATCATACATTATTACGATAGATAGATAGATAGATAGATAGATAGATAGATAGATAGATAGATAGATAGATAGATAGATAGACAATTTATTATAAAAGCATACATCTAGCTTACACATTTACCCAAATTATCATACGCCTTTTTAACCGAAGTTAATTTGGGTGGGTTTCTCCATCCCCAACGTCCCTGACGAGAGCGTTGCTCTCCTTGGCTGTGAACCGCTCCTGACGCGCGCCTGGCAAATCCGCCGTTATAATAGGATCCGCTTTAGAACAAGCGCGCCTGCTCTTAAAGGGAATGTGAGATGAGGCTCTGATTGGTTTATTTCACGTTACGCCCAAACCACACCTATGAATAATGAAGCTACTTCAGACCAACCCATTTTAGATTTGCGCCGGGCGCAAGAGTCATTTATCCCGCCGGGAAAATAGCAACAGCGCCAAGACCCGCCCACAAAGTTACTTGCGCTTTGCGCTTTGACACTTGCGTTTCAGATCGTTAAAATAGGGCCCCTAATGTTTTAATGGTATTATAATTAGACCCATGTGTCCCTCTGTTTGTCTGTGTGAGTATGTCCCCTCACAGAACTTAAAATATACAGATTTGGTTCAATTATTAGGCAAGGAAGATGATCAGATCTTGATGCTGAAATTTGTTTACAATGAGAGGGTCTGCAGTCACTGCTCTTGTTTGTTAAGATGAATTAAGAATATATATTTTTTAAACTTATTTTCCATATGAGTTCAGATTATTTTTCTTTGGACTGGAAACAAGACAAAAATACTATGTAAAAAAGTACTTTTTGCAGTGCATGTACTAACAATACTAACTAAAAATGTAACTGTTGCTCATATGCCACCCAAACTGAATGATATAGGCATTAGCTCAATTATACATCCAGGATAACCTTTAAAAATGTTTGCATTTTACACAGATAAACTTTAAAAACAGTGTGGCTATAATGTAGTAGGTTTGGGCGTGCATGTGTGTCTCTATACAAATCAGCTACCCGTCTGCGTTGTTGTGTTGTGTTGTGCGATGTTGAATAAAGACTGGACTCAAGTCTGCTGTTCAGTGGCTCTTTAGAGGCATAATCTGCATAAATTGGAAAACGCAGTTATAAATCGTTGTATTTAATCAGTATAATCGGCCTGCTCCTCGCTCTGCTCAGACCTCCCGTGGACTGAAGCGAGTTCACAATATGCAGACAATCTCATTTTACAATAATAAAGTAATATAAAAAAGAAAATAATATGAATATTAATAATATCACATCAGATACAATATTGCTATAGAAAATGTATTGTATAGAAGACCTCACTTGATGCAATCAACATTAAATGAATTTCAAAGAAATATTTCAAAAATATCCATTGTGAGTTAGGCACCTATTTCGTGGAATGACCCAGCTAAGATTTTTTTGTAAGACACTTAAGGCTTGCTTTTTGTTCTCCATATAGTCGTTTCCTATAGGCTACATGACTTGTCACAGATTGCGTTTTAGGTTAATTTGTAGAATACAGTCATGTATTTTAAAGTGCTTGGCTGTGCAATTATGCTCTCTCGCAAGAGAGAGATTTATTCATTAATTTAGTTTGCCTTTTTACATGTTGCATATTTTTAAAGGATATATAATTACTGAAAACATGGTTTTTTTTTTTGCAATAAATGGCAATTTAGCCCTGAGTTTTATGTAATCTGTGTTTTTGTTTTCTCTTGAATGAGAAAATTAAACAATTCTCATTTCTTCATAATTTAGTTAACCATGGTCCATGGATGATGATTAACGTAACTCCATTCATGAGGCATTTGTATTTGTATTATGATTAGAATTTTTTAAGCACAGCTTTCTTGTTAACTTACATTTACAGTTAGCCATTTAGCAGATGCCTTTGTCCAAAGCAACTTACAAATGACTTACAAATTAACTGTTCAGAAAGCACACACTACAGGATACCCTGAGTCTGTTTCCACCTTAAGAAGTGTGTTTGTTCTGTATTTGTTGCAGGTGACGCCCAACATCTCTCACAGCTCAGGATTGTGTTGATGGGATATAGAAAAGCTGGTAAGAGTTCAGCTGGAAACACCATCCTGGGCAGAGAGGAGTTTGACTTGAAGAAATCTGCTCAGTGTGTGAAGAGACATGGAGAAGTAGCAGACAGACACATCACTGTCATTGAAGCTCCAGGATGGTGGGGGAATTTCTCTGTAGAGTCCAGTCCTGAGTTACTGAAACAGGAGATTTTGCTCAGTGTGTCTCTGTGTCCTCCAGGACCACACGCTGTACTACTGATCATACGCGTGGACACTAGATTTAAAGAGACTAAGAGAAAAGCATTGCAGGAGCATCTGGATCTTCTCAGTGAGAGAGTCTGGAGTCACACTATAGTGCTGTTCACTGGTGGAGACTCTCTGTTACACACATCTATAGAGCAGCACATTGAGAGTGAAGGGCCGGATCTCCAGTGGCTGCTGGACAAATGTGGGAACAGGTTTCATGTTCTCAACAATCTCAACAGGAGTGACGACACTCAGATCAAGGAGCTGCTGGAGAAGATTGAGGAGACAGTGGCACAAAACAACGGCTGCCATTTTGAAATAGACAGAAAGATTTTACAGGAGGTGAAAGAGAGAAGAAGAGCAGAGAAAAGAAGAGCAGAAGAACGAATGAAGAGGATGCAAAAAAGGAGAGAAAACATCAGATCACAGATGAGTGAGTTCATATACTTTATAGTGCAGATACCCACTAAGTATATTAAGTAAATCATGAAAATGTACAGTCACAGCAATAATAGCAAGAAACTTCTTGTCATTAACCGCTATTTGTAGAGGCATTCCCAATAGATGGGTTCAAAGCAGCTCACAGTGACGGCCCCTAAAATCTGTTACTGAAGGACATAAGCACTTTAATTTTTTAAGCAATCCTGTTCTTCATGTGTGCTTCTGATAACGGAAATCACTTTACCTAATCAATAGAAAACAATACAAACAAAAACAAAAACCCTGCAAACATCTTGTCTTGAATATAATCTTAAACATCAGCTTTACACCTATAGACACGTCTCATGTTTGCCGCTGTTCTGAAGCACCAGGAAGTGAGTCCCGTCAAACACACTTTGAAAGTCCATTACAAGTAAAAACGTTTTGGTTACTGATGTAACCCTCGTTCCCTGAAGGAGGGAACGGGAGACGTAAAGTCGACGTGATGACATAATTGGGATCACTTCAGGGAGCCCTGTCAACTTCGAGTGTCTACAGAACGAGCCAATGAATGTTGGCGTGCGTGAATCGCGTCACGCGCCACCGCCCCACAGCACGGGTATAAACCGGAAGCGGGAGCACACACACATTGTTTTTTGCTGAGGAGCCGAGATTTGTGACGGCCATGCAGCGATGGTCAGCAACGGTGGCGACGGGACGTTACGTCTCCCGTTCCCTCCTTCAGGGAACGAGGGTTACATTAGTAAGCGAGACGATCCCTTTCAATCACTCACGTTCAACGTAACGTCGACGTGACGACGTAATTGGGATCCCTTGGAAAACGCCCCGGTTGCTGTCACATCCAGCGCCCTACGCAAGACTCTCAGACCCCCAATTGGCTGGGGCGAAAGATCTGCGTAGAGGGAGTTCAACTGCTGTTCCATTATACCCCACACAGAGGAACTCTTTGGATAACACTGGGAAAGCATGCCTTTCCGGAGGAAGGACGCTGCGGAGCCACATCCAGCCCGAAGGGAGGTAACATGTAGAGAATACACATATGGACTGGCCGAAGGGGCAGTGCAACAGCCCGAAGGGACATTGACGGCAGAGCAAACTCTGCCAAGGGAAAGACACGGGCTCACCGCAGGGAGCTGGATGTGGAAGAATACGCATATGGGATCGCCGCAGGGATCACACATATGGAACCCAGCCTAGCACAAGTTACACAAGCATACGAGCACTAGGCCTGGCGTCGGACGCTCCGCAACGTCCGACTGCCGGAGGGTGCGGAGGAACTTACAGGGTTCGCCTAAGTGGGGAACTCGACTGGAGCAAAAAGTGCACGTATCCTTTCCGAGGAAGGGAGTGGCGCAGCAAGCCGACACTAGAGCGGGAACTTAGGTGTTACCGGCTAGTTGAAGCGAGCACACAGGAAGAAACCGGCTCAACACGTAGGCTATAAAACCTAGCGAACGTGTTAGGTGTTGCCCAGCCCGCAGCTCTATGTCTGTCAGTGAGGTGCCGTTTGCCAGTGCCCAAGAAGAAGCGACACCCCTAGTGGAGTGGGCTTTCAACCGGGCGGGTAGGGCACACCTTGGGCTTCGTAAGCCAAGGCGATGGCATCCACTATCCAGTGGGCTGTCCTCTGCTTGGAGACAGCCTTTCCCTTCTGCTGGCCTCCGTAACAGACGAAGAGCTGATCTGAGGTCCCGAGGCTTTGCGTTCTGTCCACGTACAGACGCAGAGCGCGAACGGGACAGAGAAAAGCCAGGGCTGGGTCTGCCTCCTCCGAAGGCAGCACTTGCAGGTTCACCACCTGGTCCCGGAAGGGAGTGGTAGGAACCTTGGGCACGTATTCCGGGCCGGGGTCTCAGGATCACGTGAGAGTTATCCGGGCCGAATTCTAGGCACGATTCGTTGACCGAAAATGCATGCAAGTCCCCTACCCTTTTGATAGAGGCCAAAGCAACCAGGAGTACTGTCTTGCAGGACAGGATTTTTAACTCAGCTGATTGCAGAGGCTCAAAGGGTGGTCTCTGAAGTGCCGAAAGGACCAGAGAGAAATCCCAATGAGGGTATAGAGAGTGGGCGAGGAGGATTCAGTCTCCTCGCTCCCCTCAGGAACCTGAAGATCAGGTCGTGCTTTCCCAGAGACTTACCATCAACAGCTCTAGCGGAAGTGATGGTGTCAACTACCGCAGGGGGTAGGTCACCTAGAACCTCCGCGTCCTGTCCAGGGACCAGACATGGAGTTTCCAGAGGTCTGGACGCGGGTGCCATAGGGTGCCCCTTCTCTGAGAGAGCAGGTCCTCTCTCAGAGGGATGGGCCAGGGAATTGCTGTCGTGAGGAGCACTAGTTCCGGGAACCAGGTCCGGTTGGGCCAATACGGCACAACTAGCAAGACCTGCTCCTCGTCCTCCCTGACTTTGCACAAGGTCTGTGCAAGAAGACTCACTGGGGGAAACGCATACTTGCGTAGGCCCCGGGGCCAGCTGTGTGCCAGAGCATCCGTGCCGAGGGTCCCCTCGGTCAGGGAATAGAACAACTGGCAGTGAGATGTGTCCGGGGAGGCAAAGAGATCTACCTGTGCGGTCTTCGTAAGCCAAGAAAATCAGCTGGACCACCTGGGGATGGAGTCGCCACTCTCCCGGTAGGACCTGCTGCCGTGAGAGCTCGTCGGCTGCATGGTTGAGCAGGCCCGGAATGTAAACGGCACGAAGCGACCTCAGATGCTTCTGAGTCCAGAGGAGGAGATGGCGGGCGAGTTGTGACATTCGGCGGGAGTGTAGACCACCTTGGTTGATGTACGCAACAGTCGCAGTGCTGTCCGTACGGACTAGTACGTGCTTGCCTAGTAGCAGTGTTTTGAAGCAGCTCAGCGCAAGACGTACTGCTAACAACTCGAGGCAGTTGATGTGCCAATGCAGTTGAGGCCCCATCCACAGACCTGAAGCTGCATGCCTGTTGTACGTGGCCCCCCAGCCGGTGGCAGAGGCATCCGTGGAGACCACAGAGTGCCTGGACACTTGTTCCAGGGGAACACCTGCGCGCAGGAACAAAGGGTCTGACCACAAGCTGAGAGTTCGGCAACAGTGCGGAGTCACTTGGACCCGGCACGAGCCGCTCTGCCACGCCCATCTCGGGACTCGATCGGGGAGCCAGTGTTGGAGCGGCCTCATATGAAGCAATCCGAGCGGCGTAACCGCGGCTGCAGATGCCCGCTATTCTGCATCTGAGCGTGCTCACGCAGTTCAACACTGACTGGACCCGGGCCTCAGTGAGGCGCGCTGTCATGTTGATCGAGTCCAGCTCCATACCGAGAAAAGAGATCCTCTGCCCGGGGGTGAGTTTGCTCTTTTCCCAGTTGACCCGAAGCCCTAGGTGGCTGAGGTGACTGAACACCATGTCCCTGTGTTCGCACAACTGCTCTCTCGACTGGGCCAGAATAAGCCAGTCATCGAGGTAGTTGAGGATGCGAACACCACGCTCGCACATGGGAGCAATGGCCGCTTCCGCAACTTTAGTGAAGACGCGGGGCGACAGGGCCAGCCCGAAGGGTAAGACCTTGTACTGATATGCCCGCCCCTCGAAAGCAAAGCGAAGAAACGGTCTGTGTCGAGGGAGAATCGAGACATGTACAGTAAGTATGTGTCCTTCAGGTCAATCGCTGCAAACCAATCTTGGGGACGGATGCATTTGAAAATGTGTTTCTGCGTAAGCATCTTGAACGGTAGTCTGTGAAGGGACCGGTTCAGGACGCGCAGGTCCAAGATTGGTCGTAATCCACCACCTTTCTTGGGTACAATGAAGTACGGGCTGCAGGGACCGGCTCGATCGCGTCCTTCGCCAGTAGGACTGCGATCTCTGCCCTGAGCACAGGGGCATTGTCCGCCAGAACACGGGTGAACAGAATGCCCTTGAAAGCAGGGGGGCGAACTGAATCACATAGCCGAGTCTGATGGTACGGATGAGCCAGCGAGATGGGCTAGGAAGTGTTAACCAGGCTCCCAGAGACCGAGCAAGCGGGACCAATGGCACCACAGATGTACCCGGGGTGGGGCAGTGCGGCGGAATGCAGGGACCCGACTCGGACGGCACAGCAGCCCGAAGTGGGGTCTGAGTGTGTGGTGCAGCACATACCTGCTTCCGTTGAAGGGCAGAGTGAGTGTGCGGAGGCGTCGGCGTGTCCAGGACACAGCCACTGCTGCCCGCTGGCGATGAAAGAGGGGCTCGGGGGTGACAAGGCATAGCGTCGTCGACCGCCAAGCTATTGGGGCCCAGAGGTTTCAGAAATTGCTCTTTTTTGGAAAAGGTGGGTAACACTGACCCGTGGGTAAGTGGCAGAACAAAAAGAAAAGGAAACAAAAGATTCTCCGCCCGGCCCTCCACCGGGGGAAGGAGTGGCATGTTCGCCATCTCCTGAAGAGCAACTTGATCCACCTCTGGGCCGCCCGTCTCAGGGTCATTTGCACCGTCGCTTGCCTCCTGGTTTGGCAGCGGCCTGGACGGGCGGGATCGGCTTCCTACGGCTTGCTCCACGCTGAGGCCTGGATGGTTGCTGCTGGGAAAGAGGGGCATCCAGGAACCGATATTTATCGGTGTCCCTCATATCCGCCAGGTTGAGCCAAAGGTGGCACTCCTGGACCACCAAGCTGAACATCGCCTGACCGACTGAACGTGCAGTTTCCTTCGTCGCCTGGAGAGCGTGGTCGGTTGCCACACGGAGCTCCCGGAGGAGCTCTGGGTCAGAACCACCCTCGTTCATGTCCATCGCCTGGGCCTGGTGGACCTGCAAGAGTATGATTGCGCCGTCACACCAACACGAAGGAGAGTCCTCTCGTTCTCAAAGGCAGTCTTTTCCTGTAGATTTCGGAAGTGAAAGCAAAAGCTCGGCTCCGAAGTGAAAGACAATGTGTGTGTGCGCCCGCTCCCTGTTTATACCCGCGCTGCGGACGGGGGCGCGTGACACGATTCACGCACGCCAACGTTCATTGGCTCATTCTGTAGACACTCGAAGTTGATAGGGCTCCCTGAAGTGATCCCAATTACGTCGTCACATCGACGTTACGTCGAACGTGAGCGACTGAAAGGGAACTACAAGACTGCTGGTGGAACTATATTTTATCTGGAGCTCCAACTAAGGCAAAAATATGTCATGTAAAATCAATGGACATTTGTAAGATTAGAAGCTATTTTTATGAAAGACAAAAATGTAATCATGGTCACAGTTTTTTGCGAGACACTTTTACTGCTTTCATATTGGTCAGTACAGATAATATTTTGGATCTGTTTATGCCACTTTAGGCTGTTACTTCCCCCATAAAGTCTTATATAAATGTAATACAGTCATGTATTTGCTGGTGCTAATAGCCACCAGTGCATTGATAATGCTTTCCCCGGTGAGAACACGCACAAGAGAGAGATTTATTCATTGGTTTAGAGAGATAATTTAGCCTAATTATTTTTAAAGAATATACTTTTTGAAAACATTATTCTGAAGCTATTTGGAATTAAGTCTTGCTTAATCAGTGTGTTCTGTAATCTGTTGTTTTGTCTGCAGATCATTGAAATTAAGCTATTTTCTTTTCTTCATAATTATTCTCCAACGATAACCTTTGTTCAACTCTGATTTAAGATGTCACCCACCTTAAGAAGTGTGTTTGTTCTGTATTTGTTGCAGGTGACACTCAACGTCTCTCAGAGCTCAGGATTGTGTTGATGGGATATAGAAAAGCTGGTAAGAGTTCAGCTGGAAACACCATCCTGGGCAGAGAGGAGTTTGACTTGAAGAAATCTGCTCAGTGTGTGAAGAGACATGGAGAAGTAGCAGACAGACACATCACTGTCATTGAAGCTCCAGGATGGTGGGGGAATTACTCTGTAAAGTTCAGTCCTGAGTTACTGAAACAGGAGATTTTGCTCAGTGTGTCTCTGTGTCCTCCAGGACCACACGCTGTACTACTGATCATACGTGTGGACTACACATTTAAAGAGACTGAGAGAAAAGCATTGCAGGAGCATCTGGATCTTCTCAGTGAGAGAGTCTGGAGTCACACTATAGTCCTGTTTACTGGTGGAGACTCTCTGTTAGACACATCTATAGAGCAGCACATTGAGAGAGAAGGGCCGGATCTCCAGCGGCTGCTGGACAAATGTGGGAACAGGTTTCATGTTCTCAACAATCACAACAGGAGTGACGACACTCAGATCAAGGAGCTGCTGGAGAAGATTAAGGAGACAGTGGCACAAAACAACGGCTGCCATTTTGAAATAGACAGAAAGATTTTACAGGAGATGAAAGAGAGAAGAAGAGCAGAGGAAGAGAGAGCAGAAGAACGAATGAAGAGGACGCAAAAAAGGAGAGAAAACATCAGATCACAGATGAGTGAGTCAATATACTTTATATTGCAGATACACACTGAGTATATTAAGTTAATCATGAAAATGTAACAGTCACATCAATAATAGCAAGAAACTTCTTGTCATTAACCGCTATTTGTAGAGGCATTCCCAATAGATGGGTTCAAGGCAGCTCACAGTGACGGCCCCTAAAATCTGTTACTGAAGAAAATAAGCGCTTTCATTTCTTAAATTATCCTGTTCTTCATAGGATGTGCTTTTGATAACGGAAATCCCTTTACCTAATCTATAGAAAACAATACAACAACAACAACAACAACAAAAAACCTGCAAACATCTTGTCTTGAATATAATCTTAAACATCAGCTTTACACTGATAGACACGCCTCATGTTTGTTCCGTCAAACACACTTTGAAAGTACATTACAAGTAAAAACTACTAGACTGCTGGTGGAACTATATTTTATTTGGAGCTCCAACTAAGGTAAAATATGTCATGTAAAATCGACATTTGTAAGATTAGAAGCTATTTTTATGAAAGAAAAAATGTCAACATGTTCAGTTTTTTTGCGAGACACTTTTACTGCTTTCATATTGGTCAATACAGATAAGATTTTGGATCTGTTTATGCCACTTTAGACTGTTACTTCCCCCATAAAGTCTTTTATAAATATAAGCAGTCACAAATGGTCTTTTTTGGCTTTCTTTCCATCTAGTAAATGAATGTAAATGTAATACAGTCATGTATTTGCTGGTGCTAATAGCCACCAGTCCATTGATAATGCTTTCCCCAGTGAGAACACTCACAAGAGAGAGATTTATTAATTGGTTTAGAGGAACAAGTTAGCCTAATTATTTTTAAAGCTATTTGGAATTTAGTCTTGCTTAATCAGTGTGTTCTGTTGTTTTGTCTGCAGATCATTGAAACTAAGCAATGTTTTTCTTCATAATTATTATCCATCGATAACCTTTGTTCAACTCTGATTTAAGAGTTTAATTAATGTGAGATACACTTATATGTCATTTTTAATCAATAATGTGTAGTTTGACACTCATACAGATAAGGTGAACCTTATTTCAGGAACAGCTTTTTCTCAAAGAGAGATTATTTAAGAAGATTTAAGATGTCACCCACCTTAAGAAGTGTGTTTGTTCTGTATTTGTTGCAGGTGATGCCCAACATCTCTCAGAGCTCAGGATTGTGTTGATGGGATATAGATATGCTGGTAAGAGTTCAGCTGGAAACACCATCCTGGGCAGAGAGGAGTTTGACTTGAAGAAATCTGCTCAGTGTGTGAAGAGACATGGAGAAGTAGCAGACAGACACATCACTGTCATTGAAGCTCCAGGATGGTGGAGTAATAGCTCTGTAGAGAAGAGTCCTGAGTTACTGAAACAGGAGATTTTGCTCAGTGTGTCTCTGTGTCCTCCAGGACCACACGCTGTACTACTGATCATACGTGTGGACGACACATTTAAAGAGACTGAGAGAAAAGCATTGCAGGAGCATCTGGATCTTCTCAGTGAGAGAGTCTGGAGTCACACTATAGTGCTGTTCACTGGTGGAGACTCTCTGTTACACACATCTATAGAGCAGCACATTGAGAGTGAAGGGCCGGATCTCCAGAGGCTGCTGGACAAATGTGGGAACAGGTTTCATGTTCTCAACAATCGCAACAGGAGTGACGACACTCAGATCAAGGAGCTGCTGGAGAAGATTGAGGAGACAGTGGCACAAAACAACGGCTGCCATTTTGAAATAGACAGAATGATTTTACAGGAGATAGATGGTAGAAATAAAACAGAAGAGCGACTGGACAAATGGAGAGAGGAATCCAGATCACAGACTAGTGAGTGACATCATAACATTTTATGAATATTATCTAGCTTACATATAGTCTCAGATGTGTTTCCTCCTCATTGTTCTAGACTATGGGCCTAATTTTTAAAACGTGTGAACGCACAGAATTGATCTTATAATGTGTACTCTAAAATCCATGCCAACATTAATGTTTATAAAAATGGTCTTTGATGTGGAAAAGTGCTTATCGACACATCAGGGTCTAAGCAGACATACACACTTTTTTTCCTTGTGACAGAGAGTCGGAGTACTGCTGGTATTTGGAAATCTAAGCAATTCTTGCCGTTCTTCATTCTCAAGTAAAAGATTTCGACGTTGACTGGTGCTCTTTTACATGTTAATGACATTAATAAGGCAGCATTTACAATGCAGAAATCGGAAACCATTCTTCTGCGCACAATTTCAAAATCATTTGCGATTTATACATTTCTCATCTGCAATAGAGGCGTACGCAGGTTTTTTTGTGTCACGTACGCACATTGGAGAAATTATCGTAAGATCAAATGTAAAAAGGTTTCTACGCATTTCCAAATGTAGGAAGGTTTAATATCTGGTTATATAGCAACTTCCTAAAATGTAATAATGATAAAATATTGCTTGTGGGTCTAAGCAACACTCTGGCCCAAAGCCTTTGAGCAAGAAAACAGATCTGAAGACAATTCTGAAGACAAGGCCATAGAATGTATCCCTCCTCCCGAACAAGAGTCCAGGTTCTACAGCCGGTACCTCTTGGTTCCAAAGAAGGATGGGGGATTGCGTCCCATTATAGATCTGCGACATCTGAACCGTTCTCTGAGGAGATCCAGATTCAGGATGTTGACAGTTCCCACCCCATTGTGAGTCAAATCACAATCACAACCACACTGGTCTACAACTGGTTCCACCATGTCCTGATTCAGTTTGACAGCATGTCTGTGGTCTCCTATATAAATCATCGTGGGGTCTGAGGTTGCGGCCGCTTTGCAGACTGGCCAGATCCTCCTGTGGTCCCTCTGGGCAATATATGTCCCTGGGGACCAGAATTTGGGAGCAGACGTCTGGTCGAGGCAGGGGCTGAGGCCTGGGGAATGGAGACTCCACTCTGATGGTGTAGTCGATATTGGAGAGATTCGGCCCAGCGGAAGTGGATCTATTCGCATCTCATCAGACGACCCACTGACCGCTGTGGTTCTCCCCATACCCCAGACGAGCTGCATGCCATGGTACAGGCCGAGGCTGTACCTGTATGCATCACCCCGATCGATCTGCTCCCGGGAGTTCTTGGTAGCCACGTTCTGGCCGGCACGAATAAGATTCTCGGACATCAGATCACTCCTGGCAGGTCCTCCGTGGGAGATTCCCCTTGGGAAGGACCTTCTTTCCCAGAGCTGTGGAAACTGTGGGTCTGGCCCCTGAGGGGGCTCAGTATCTAGAGGCTGGCCTATCAGCCGGAGAGATCAAGACCATACTCAACTCTAGAGCTCCATCCACAAGGAGACTGTGCGGCCTAAAGTGGAATGTTTTCACCGTTTGGTGTAGGGAGCGTGGTTTGGACCCAGTGCCCGGTGGCTTCAGTGCTGGAGTTCCTCCATGATCCCTGAGGGTGTCAGGTTTGGTGACAAGACGATTTCGTCTCTGCTCTTTGCGGATGATGTTGTTGTGTTGGCCTCATCAAGCCAGGACCTTCAGCATGCACTGGGACGGTTTACAGCCGAGTGTGAAGCGGCTGGGATGAGAATCAGCACCTCCAAATCCGAGGTCATGGTCCTCAGTCGGAAAATGGTGGCTTGCCCACTTCAGGTTGGTGGAGAGTTCCTGCCTCAAGTGGAGGAGTTTAAGTATCTTGGGGTTTTGTTCACGAGTGATGGAAGGATGGAACGGGAGATTGACAGACAGATCGGTGCAGCTTCTGCAGTAATGCGGTCGATCTACGGGTCTGTCGTGGTGAAGAAAGAGCTGAGCCGCAAGGCGAAGCTCTCGATTTACCGGTCAATCTACGTTCCTACTCTCACCTATGACCCAAAGCTCATGACCAAAAGGACAAGATCCCGGATACAGGCAGCCGAAATGAGCTTTCTCCGCAGGGTGGCTGGGCAATCCCTTAGAGATAGGGTGAGAAGCTCTGTCACTCGGGAGGAGCTCAGAGTAGAGCCGCTGCTCCTCCACATCGAGAGGGGCCAGCTGAGGTGACTCGGGCATTTGTCCCGGATGCCTCCTGGACGCCTTCCCGGAAAGGTGTTCCGGGCGCGTCCCACTGGGAGGAGACCCCGGGGAAGACCTAGGACACGCTGGAGAGTCTCCCGGCTGGCCTGGGAACGCCTTGGTGTCCCCCCGGAAGAGCTGGAGGAAGTGTCTAGGGAGAGGGAAGTCTGGGCATCTCTGCTTAGACTGCTGCCCCCGCGACCTGTATCATTTGTGTCCCAAAAAATTATAAAATTATAATTCTGATTTCTCTTTATGGTCTTGCCCTTTTTAAGGTTTAAAATGTCTGAACTGAATTTATCTATTGGTGGGGCTACATTAATTCCATCTCACAATGCTAAAAATATGGGTGTAACATTTGATTCGTTGCATTTCAATCTCATATAAGTTCTATTAGCAAGACTGCATTTTACCTTCCTGATACTGACCAGGTTCAACGAGTATGGGGTCTCTGAGGAACAAGTGGACGTTTCTAAATTTGTGGGTGTTTTCAAACTGGTTGGTGTTTATAAATCATGCAATGAAAATGATGCCCTTCACCCAACCCCACCCCTAAACCCTACCCACACTGTGACGTGGGCAAATCAGGGAACACGGTTGTAAACGCCCCTCTGTTTATGGCCTCACCCACTGATCTGGTAACTCCTATTTCCATTTCATGGAAAGAGAGCTCGATTGCATACAGAGAGGCTTTAAAAGCTGCTAGATCTGCTTATTTTTCAACCCTATTAGAAGAAAATAAACAAAATCCTAGGTATTTATTTGAAACGGTGGCTAAACTAACGAAAAAGAAAGCTTCAAGCACCGTAGTTTCCAAGCAACAAAGCAGTAATGACTTTATGAACTTCTTCACTTATAAGATTGATAATGTCAGGGACAAAATTATAACTATGCAACCGTCTACTACAGTATCGCATCAGGCAGTGCATTGTAGTCTCCCTGAGGAAAAATTTGATTCATTCGTTGCTATAGGAGAGGAAGAATTTACTAAACTCATTAAATCATCTAAATCTACAACATGTATGTAAGACCCTATACCGACTAAGCTACTGAAAGAGATGCTCCCAGAGGTCATAGATCCTCTTCTTAATATCATTAATTCGTCTTTGTCTCTAGGATACGTACCAAAAAACTTTAAGCTGGCTATGATTAAACCGCTTGTTAAAAAACTGCAACTGGATCCTACAGAATTAGTCAATTACAGGCCGATCTCGAATCTACCTTTTCTGTCAAAGATATTAGAAAAAGCAGTATCCTCACAACTGTGTTCCTTTCTTGAAAGAAATGATATCTGCGAGGATTTCCAGTCAGGATTTAGACCATACCACAGTACCAAGACTGCTCTCATTAGTCACAAATGATTTGCTCTTATCATCCGATCGTGGTTGTATCTCTCTATTAGTGTTACTCGATCTTAGTGCTGCATTTGACACCATTGACCACAACATTCTTTTAAATAGACTAGAAAACTATGTTGGCATTAGTGGAATTGCACTAGCATGGTTTAAATCATACTTATCTGACCGTTATCAGTTTGTAGCAGTAAATGATGAGATGTCTTATCGATTACAAG
Organism: Scardinius erythrophthalmus; assembly: GCF_964197995.2. Lineage (NCBI taxonomy): Eukaryota > Metazoa > Chordata > Actinopteri > Cypriniformes > Leuciscidae > Scardinius > Scardinius erythrophthalmus. The sequence continues at coordinate 2,399,054 of NC_138229.1, forward strand.
TTCAGTATGGCGTACCACAAGGCTCAGTACTAGGACCACTGCTGTTCACTCTGTACATGCTGCCATTAGGAGATATCATTAGGAAACATGGAATTAGCTTTCACTGTAATGCTGACGATATTCAGCTCTATATTTCTTCAAAACCGAATGAAACTTACCAATTCACAAAATGAACGGAAAGCATAGCTGATATAAAAAATTAGATGACTCGTAATTTTCTACTTCTAAATTCTGAAAAAACAGAGATTCTAATTACTGGACAAAAAACGTCCTCACGTAATAACCTAAAATACTGTCTAACACTTGATGGCTGCTCTGTTAAGTCTCCATCGTCGGTTAGGAACCTGGGTGTGCTCTTTGATACCAACCTTTCATTTGTAAGTCATGTGTCTAGTATCTGTAAAACCGCATTTTTCCATCTTAAAAATATATCTAAATTACGTCATATGCTCTCATTGACAAATGCGGAACAATTAGTTCATGCGTTCATGACCTCAAGGCTAGATTATTGTAATGCTCTACTGGGTGGTTGTCCTGCACGCTTAATAAACAAACTACAGCTAGTTCAAAACACAGCAGCTCGAGTTCTTACCAGAACTAGGAAGTATGACCATATTAGCCCAGTTCTGTCAACACTGCACTGGCTCCCTATTAAACATCGCATCAATTTTAAAATATTGCTGATTACTTACAAAGCACTAAATGGTTTAGCTCCGCAGTACCTGAGCGAGCTCTTAACGCATTATAGTCCTTCACGTCTATTGCGATCTCAAAATTCCGGCCAGTTAATAATACCTAGAATATCAAAATCGACTGCTGGTGGTAGATCCTTTTCCTATTTAGCACCAAAACTCTGGAACAGTCTTCCTAACATTGTCCGGGAAGCAGACTCACTCTGTCAGTTCAAAGCTAGATTAAAGACACATCTCTTTGACCTAGCTTTCACATAATACATTATAGACTTCTATAATTCAATGTTAGGCTGCATAGATTAGGTCAGCTGGAACCGGGAACACTTCCCATAAATCCTGATGTACTCGTTACATCATGAGAAGAATGGTATCTACGCTAATTTTAGTGTCTTTGTTTATCCCGAGGTTTTCCCGCAGTAATCCAGATCTGATGAATGACCTTCATCTGGACCCGATGACAATGCAGTGCTGAAGTGCCAACTAGTCTCTCCCTATGGAGGATCCCTTTACCACTCTACAGATAAAGCGTCATCTGAAAACTCAATTCGCGTATCTACCCCGAATTGATAAAATAAAATTCTGTATCAAAATTATAAGTTATATAATTATATACACCAGTACTTTGTTTAGGCCTGGTTTGTAGGGAATTACAAACCTGCGCACATATATTCAAACGCACATAACTATAGAACCAATTCTTAATGCGCATGTGAACGCCATCAGCGTTTCTCACAGGTTCACGTTTAAAGTCTGTGTAGAGGGAATGGTGTCGTCTTAGCGGCCCCTAATTTAATAACAAATGATCGTTGCGATGGAAGCGAATCAATCAAAACTAACTTTAGCTGGAAAATAACTTTATTAAAGAACCGCTATAAAGCCAAAACAATCTTACCTTAAATTATACGCTTATCTCTGTAAAGCTGCTTTGAAACAATCTACGTTGTTAAAAGCGCTATATAAATGAAGATGACTTGACTTGACTATTACTGTCCTGCAGAGACCTATACTTGGGTTCAACCCTGTTTAGCTTCATTAGGAAACCAGGCAAAAGCTGCAGGGTCAAACAACATTGAACATTGTAATCATATACCTAATTTTCTGTTTCTGTGTGAACCAAGTGAATCCTCCTTCCCTGGCCCATTTAGAGTTAACATAAAGTTGAGCATCTGAATTAATTACAATTACATGAACTGATGAATATATTCCTTCAATGCCATGTCAGTTGCTTTGGATAAAAGTGTCTGTCCAATGCATTCATGTTGTAAATGTTCTTCTGATCTGCTCTCTGCTTTCATTATTATAGTGAGTGGAGATCATGGATCTGATTCACTGTCTGTGGGAAGTTCTGCTTATGGTTCATTCAGATCACGATCAGGAGCAGACCCAATTTTCCGTTCATCACATTCCAGAGATTCATCTCACACAAGTTACGAGTCAGGGGCCATAAAACAATATGACAGCATGGAATGGTCACGACCAAACAGTGAGTGTCTTGCTTTATTTGGCACTTTCAGTACATTTTGGTCTCCCTGTGACCTTCTTTACAGCATTAGAGCTCATGTTTTCCATGAATACCATCTGTTTTGTTGTGAAAATATAATATTTAGTCTACATTGTCGTAAATTTGTCACCACATATTTTCCCCCATAATAAAATTTGGAACCTTTCTAGCCTACATCTCCTTCAGTTTTCTCAATTTTTGATAATTTAATTTATGACAATAAATGCAAACCTGATATGAAATAAAATAAAAAAGCACATATAATATTTAGTTTGATCTTCTTATGTTGATGATCAACATTTTCTGGAGTTTAAGCACCTGTTTAAATGCTGATCATTTCTTCTTCTCTATACATCTATATGGTCAACTTTAAATGATTACATTAAATAGCAATCAGGCTTGTGATAAAGAAATTTCATAGATAAACGGGGACAAAACATGTAAAATACCGTCTGATTAATAAAGTATTTGTATGGCGTTTTAATGATTACCAATAGACTGCGTTATTTTTAGGAACATATTGAAAGTTTTGAATCTCAGAATTTTGTTCTATAAGAGTTTCAAACCTTTTACTGATTTAAATATTTTTTCCCTAGTGAGTGGAGATCAGCGGTCGGACACATTGTCTGTGGGAAGTTCTGCTTACAGTTCATTAAGATCACGATCAGGAGCAGACAGTGATTCAGTTTTTAGCTCGTTGCGCTCAAAAGTCTCATCTCACAGCTCAGGATTCGGGTCTTTGCGGTCCATCCCGGAGTCTGAGGAACATTCAGGAACCGGACGAGCACTTGGTGGGACCATGATCTCAAAACTTTTCCAAAGAAGATCAAAGAAGCATGATAATCATGAAGACACTAAGAAAACTTGAAGTATATCAAATGAATAAAAGAGAAATTGTGTCTTTATAATGTTGACATTTATAATTTTGACGACATAATATTTAAAGATAACTATTACTAAAACTATAAGGTATATGCAGTTGTTTAATAAATTAGTGGAGATGTTTAAACATAAGTTATATTGATATGTAATTAACATTAAGGGCTCTATTAATGACAGAATCTGCCTTTAATGATCTAAGCGCATGGTCTAAAGCGCAGGGCGCAAGTGCACTTAAATCCACTTTTGCCAGTTTAATGAGGGGAAAAATGGTCGGCAGTCCCGGCACATGGTCTAAAAGCGTTGTCCCTATTCTCCTAATGTGTAATGGGTGTTTTGGGCGTAACGTGCAAAAAAACAATCAGAGTGTAATTTCCCATTCTCTTTAAAAGTCAGTTGCACTTGCGCCAGGGCGGATTCGCTATTTACAAACAGAAAGACTGAACGCTTCTCCAGAGCGCAAACGGTTTATGCGCGAGATTAAAGGTTAAAGCGAGACCATCTATGGGAAAAGCTGGATTCCTCCATCTTTATGAGCACAATATTAATCTTTTACATTGTAATCCTTTATATTTGCTGTGCATCCCTGTGTGTGTAATAAGCAAAGTGTGGAAACTGTGTCAGGCTGAAACTAGTGTTTTTTTTATTATTTTGTCAAAAATTTGTGTTTATTTTTCTTTCTAGTTTACTTTCTTTTTAAATCTTTTCATTTTTAATCCCAGATTTATGTGTGTGTGTATATATGAAGTGGTATCGGATCCGGCGTTTGGGAGCCTGAAACCACTGCTTTTTTAAACCGGGTCCCAGAGTGGATAAATCTGAAAACAACACCCTTGCTTTTTCGTGTGTGCAGCCAATCCGTTTATTTTGTGAAACGATGATGTCATCACCCCTGTCATGTGTCGACCCGAGTCAGACACACTACCTCAAGTAACAGCAACAACTGCGGACGACATGCTTGTGTTCTTCCTGCAGAAGCTACTGAGCCTCTTTTATTTCTTTATTTATTATTTACTTGAATGTATTTTTATTTTATTTCTTTATTTTACTTCTTTATTTATTTATATTTTATTTCTTATTATGCTATGATGCTTGTTTATGCGCATGCTCCAAGTCTTCTCCGTTTTTAGTGTATCTCCGTGGCAGAATTACAGCGCCACATACTGGTCTGGCATGAATACTATATGGTTTTGAGTCTGTTTCAGTGGTTTCGTGTGAACCCGGAAACGAGAGACACCACTCGCAGGGGAAATGGAGTCAGACGAGAGCGAGGGAAATGAAGAAGATACAAGAGGAGTTGAGAACAGGAAAAGGAAAAAGAACAGTGTTTCAAGTGACGGAAGCCAGACAAGAAGAACTGTTGAGAGATATCAAGTAGGAATGATAGCAGTAACAAGAAGTGACGGCATCTTTAAGGACTCGCATGAGGTTGGAAAATTCATTGGAAAGAAACTAGGAGATGTTCGGTACATTAAAACAACAAGGAGTGGGATGGTTATTATTGACTGCGTGTCAAGACGTCAGAGAGAACAAGCTCTAAAGATTAAGTTGTATACAGAGTACAGAGCTGTGAAATGCTTCCCACTCAGGACAGAATACAAAAAGAAAGGAGTAGTAAGTGGCGTACCGCTGTCAGTGGAAGACGAGGAGTTTCGGGCTGTTGAAGGAGTTTGTGAGGCCAGAAGACTGACAAGATTCCGGCAAGGAGAAAGGGAAGAAAGTACTTCTGTGTGTCTGACTTTTGTGGGAGATTTGCCAGAGAGGATATATTTAGACTATATATGCTACAGGGCGAGGACTTATGAAAGAGCTCCGTTAAGGTGTTTTTGCTGTCAGGAGTATGGACATGTGGCTGCAGTGTGTAGAGGAGTCAGGAGATGTGGGAGATGTGGGAAAAATACTTGTGTAAGCGGGGAGTGTGAAGAGGAACAAGTAAAATGCATTCACTGTTTGGGAAATCACCATGCGGGGTCAACGCAATGTCCTGAAAAAATCAAACAGGTAAAAGTGAGTAAAATCAGAGCAGAAGAAGGGCTAACATATGCAGAAGCTACTAAGAGAATGGAACGAGCAGTAGTGCAAACAGAACAGGAGACGGGAAAGAAGGGAGATGATCAGAATAACGTTATTGGCATGGACAAGAAGCGATTTCTAGGATTTATTGCTATGGTGGTCAATTGTGCTGTGGAAATTAAAGGGAAATCAGAGAGGATCAAGATGGTGTTGGATGCGGCGAGAAGATTTTTGGACATTGTGGACATATCAGGAGAAGAACTAGATAATACGCTGAGGAAAGAATTTATACCATCTCAGACAATTGAGTATGACATACAGAACGGGCAGTGATCTTTAGGGTGGTCACTGTAAATATACTGCATGGGGAAAACTATTTAATTCAGTAGGTGGCGGTAATGCAACAATTTTGGATGCCAACTGCCATAAAACCTAAAAGAAGAAGAAGAAGAAGAAGTGGTTTCGTGTGTACGCAGATATTTCTTGAGACGACGTCGTGTTTACGGATTTCTTTTTAGAAAAAAGATTGGATAGGGAAAGCTCTGGCTTCGTGTGGATGTGGCCTGAATCTTCGAACTGTTTCAGACACTGAGAGAAAAGAGCTGATGATGCAGTGGAGATTATGAGATAATGGACGCATGTAAAGCTGTTGTAGGAGACTCCAAAACAACATTAGGCCTTTAAAATGGCACTGTATCTTTATTTTTGTGTATCGGATTTTGCATCAGTCGATCTGGGTTGTGATTAAAAGATCTTGCCAAAAAAGAGGTTTACATTTAACTCCATTATACAGGAAAAATGACTTGATGTGTATGCAACTGATTCGTGGTTCTTCAGCCACGGCTGGACTGGCCATTGGGCATACCGGGTGGGCCCGGTGGGCCGACGTGCTTTTTGGGCCGATACATCTCATAAATATTTTTTTTTTTTTTTTTTTTTTACGGCCCATAAAATGTGTACATCGGCGGGCCATTCGTTTTGTTTTGTTTTGCTTGCGTTTTGGGTTTGTGCCGGTGTAATGCATTGGTCAAAAAAAGTCAGTGTTAGTTTTTTTTCTGACAGACCAGCCCATGAAACACGTAGATCAGCGGCCCATTGGTTCTTTCCTTGATTGACACTGGGCTGGCCCAATCACAACTTTAAACGAGTGAGCGAGCGTTTTACAAAATATGGCTATTACTGTCATTGGATTAATATTATAACTATTAGCCTATATAGTAGGTGTAATGTAAATAGACACTGTAACTTAAAGAGGTTTGAATTTTTCTTTGTTTAATTTGCACACTGAATATGGGTTGGAGCTTTTAATTTTGAACTCTCAAAGTGCACCAGATTGATGAATTTAACATTAAAATGCACAACATTTTCTCACGGGGGGGCATGCCCCCGAACCCCCCTAGAAGAACCAAGGTCCACCCACCACAGTTTTAACAAAAAATCCTGTAAGAAACACTTGTTTTGCTATGCCAGAGCCGCTTATAGCTTGTTTTAGGATTCACCACTGTGGAGTATAGTTCGACTGTATTAATAAATGTCAAATTTGTACTTATTTCATCTGTAAACTCTCACTCGTTCCTATACTCACTCATTACATGGCATTAGTGGTTTTAATGAATAGGAGTTGGTATGCATATAATTAAGGGCGTGCAAAGATGGGTGGTGTTTATGATTATACAGTGGGCCGGTCTGGGCCAAAATGCCCGGGCCGATTTTTTGTCCCAGTCCAGCCCTGTCTTCAGCCCTACAGAAGTAATTACTGTACATATTTTTGTCATTGAGTTTGGACTGAAATGGTCTTTTAGATTATTATTTGAATAAAGCTAATTATATCAAATCAATCAGTTTCCATGTTGGAGTAGTTCCTGCGTTCAGCTTTTGGTCTAGCAGTGTGATTGTAGACCAGAAGTCTTTGGGAACTTCTTTTCTTCTGTGCCAAGGTTTCCTTAGATACATTCAGCACTTAATTGAACTAGAGGGTGAAAATCCATTCAGGAACACAGTATTTATTTACAGGATGAGCCTCAGTCTGATGTGTCTTGATTGTAGATGGGTCGGTTATATTGGGTCTTTGTATGACTGCTCATGTCCAATAAAGTTTAATCATTCTTTACATTTGAATGTTTTTGTCCACTTGTTTTTAAGAACTTCAGACTGTATTTAATGTTGACACACACGTTTTGTTTTGTCATTTTATTTGTTTGTTTTTTTAAAGTCTATATCGTTTTTGTCTATATTAGACAATAACTATTGTTTTAGTTATTTTAGTATATTAAGTTGAACTAAATTAAAATGAGAAACATTGCTATACCAGCAATTTCCTTTTACTCCAGAGGCCATTTTAAGCTAATTCTACAGAATGTTTATCAACTATCTTAATTATTTTATCTTTTTTAGTAATTAAATCTTTAAATGGTTTATTTGTTGTTTTATTGTCCAACCTGATTCAGACGTCGTCTCCTACTTGGCATCAGTCCTCTGGCTGCTTCTCCAGTGCTGCAGTCTTTAATTTAATCTCTGTAAAATTAACATGAAACATCAGTTCTTCAATGTGCTGATCCCATTTCCCAACTTTTTGATAGTGCCTGTCTTCCACTTTTGCTAATTAAACAAAGGGAAAAATGGTCGGCGCTCCCGGCGCATAATCTAAAAAGGTTGTCCCTATTCTCTTAATGAGTAATGGGTGTGTTTTGGGCGTAACGTGCAATAAACCAATCAGAGTCTCATTTCCCATTCCCTTTAAAAGTCAGTAGCGCTCGCACCATGCCGGAATTTGCAAGACTGTACGCTTCTCCAGAGAGGAAATGGATCTGTTCGTACACGAGGTTAAAGTCAAGTCACATTTATTTATATTGCGCTTTTTACAATGCAAATAGTTTCAAAGCAGCTTTACAGAGATAACAGGAAAATAATGCAACAAAGTTTGTTTCCAGAAGAAAATAGTGTCACAGTCCAGCTTAAGTAAGTTCAGTGATGTTTCATTTTTGTTGTAAAAAAGTTATTAATTTGGTTCAATTATATATATATATATAGCTGCTCTGAAGAAAACCGTGATGTCATCGTCCAGCTACTGGTCATTGGCCAACTCAAAAAAAGAGGGCTACTTCAACAAATAGCCAGGGTGACTTGAGGATCACGGTGAGGGGTTCCCCGCCTAGTACCCAATCCCTGTAGGCCCCTCACTCCTCTCAAACACTGCAAACTGTGGAGCTTCCGGTTGAGCGTGCTGGCCCCTCTCATGACCGACCAGTTGTTTAATTCGGGGCTCCCCTTGCTGACCAGATATCTATCACAGCATCGGAGGGTGAGCTTGAATCTGGAGATGAGGACTCAGCTGCGCTTCCTCTTTCTGGGAGAGTTGAGTTGCTCGAGCCTGATCCAGAATTGATGACTATGCTCAAGTGAAACCCTCCACCATGTCCCGAAACCTCGAGGCTGGACGATTGGTATCTCGGGGCGGGCCGTGCTGGTTCTCAGCATGGCGCCTCAGTGCCTTTCATTCCGGAAGTGCATGAGGAGGTTACCAGGTCGTGGACGACACCTTTTTCTGCCCGAAACAGAGCTGTTACCTCCTTCCCCCTCGCTACCCTTGACAGTGGTTCGGCCAAAGGTTACGTGAATATTCCTCTGGTTGAGCAGTTTGTCGTGATGCAGCTGTGTCCACTAATTGCTGGAGGACTAATCCGTGTCTCCCATCCAAGGCCTGTGAGTTCTCGTCCGTTCTCACGGGCAAGGCTTACAGAGCCTGTGGACAGGCCGCTTCCTCCTTGCATGCCATGGCGTTGCAGCATGTCCATCATGGCCAAAGCACTCATGGACATGCACGAGGGTAGCCCTGACCGTGAGCTCATGGCTGAGCTCCATACGGCAACTGACCTCACCCGCTCCGAAGGTGTCCTCCTGCTGACTCCTCCACTCCCGCTCGGTCTGCGCAGCAGCCTTCACCCAGGCCTCAGCGTGGAGCCGGCCGCAGGAAGGCCACCCAGCCCGTCCCGGCCGCTGCCAAACCAGATGGCAAGCGTAAGAACAAGTGTCCCTAAGACGGGCAACCCAGGGATGGAGGAAGTAGCTATTCGGGAGATGGTGTCCGCATCACTCCCTACCCTGGAAGAGGGCCGGGTGGAGAATCTTCAGGTTGTTTTCTGTTCTGTTCCGCTACTGGCCCCACAGCCAGTGGCACCCAATTTTCAATAAAAGAGCAATTTCCTCTGTTCCTGGGTCCCAAGAGGGCGAGGTTGGCATTGTGCGACACTATGCCTTGCCACCCTCAGCACCCTCTTGCATCGCCAGCCGGCAGCCTGATGCGCTTTGAGAACGCAGGAATGCCTTCTCACGCGTCCTCTTCCAATCAGTGCAGTGTTGCACCGCACACTCAGACCCCAGTTCGGGCCACTATGCTGTCCGAGTCGGCTCCCTGCCTTCCACTGCGGGTGCGTCTGTGGTCCCACTGGTCCCCCAGTGCGGTGTCTGGGAGCCTGGCTAGCGTTAAGGCCTCATTATACTTCTGCGTCGGACCTACGCCGGAGCCTATACGCCGTAGGCAACGTGTTGGTTTTAATTTTAACCAATCACAGTGCTTGTGTCCGCGTAGAATTGACGCGTTGTTACATTTTTGGAGAGGTGCACGTCAGGGTACGCCGTAGGGTACGCGCGCTACACACAGCCTACGACGTAGCTACGGCGGCAGTTCGACGCAGAAGCATAAAACAGGCTTTAGCCCTGTCCCATCTTCTGCCCCAAGGTGTGGGGGGGATCAGGAGGTTTACGTTTGGCTCTGGAAGGTAGCAGTAATAGATGGCGTTTTACTTGGGATCCTAATATGTCGGTATGTCAATGTACGTAGAACGTGACCGACTGAAAGGGAACGTCTCGATACGTATGTAACCCTCGGTCCCAGAAGGTCGTACTAAAAATTTAAGCGGGAGAATGTTATCATTGCAAAGTGGTCAGGCTAATGTCTTGTGTTTATTCCACAAGATTTATGGATAAGCTGTTTGATTTGTAATTATTCGATTATTTTCAAATTTCACTCACCCTGCTGTGCATGAACAGCTGTTCCTCAATTTGTGTGTTTCCCATTTGAATGGTCAGCGTATGAGGCGGCTGCTGCTTGCGCTGGGACCTACAGGCTTTAGCTTCAATTTTGATAAAATTATTCTCTAATCGTTTGCATGTTATGTAGTGGATATATCCCTTGAATGCATACTGCAGTCCCTTTTGTCTTTCTCTCTCAGATATTTCACCTGTTCTCCAAAAATGACTAATTATCTCCTTGGGAATGTCTGACACCGCTGCATGCATACTGTAATAGACGTGCCAGGCGCGAAAGCTTGTCAGGCGTAGCAACAGTAACTAAGGAGGGCGGAGCTTAGCGAAGGGTCAATCCTGACTTTATATCTCACAATTCTGACTTTATAACAAACAATTGCAACTTTTATCTCACAATTCTGACTTTATATATAAGTAACTGAGACGTTAAGTATACGAGCTAATATATGGAGGCGGGGACTTTGCTCTTATACTAAATGAAGCAAAGGTGAAGAGTTACACTCTAGATATTTTTGGACATGAAGAAATTATTTTAAGAATGTTTTAATATGTCATTTTGGTTATCAAACATTAATTTTAATGGATATAATAATTATTATCGACTGCAGGGAGACTAAATAATCTGTTAATGCAACTGTTAATAGTTATTAATAAAAGTATATAATATCTATTCATTGTGGGATTAAGAGTGGTTAATAGGTTTAAGTTTGCCTGATGAAGTCACTTTCCAAAATATCTGTATTTAAAGATTATCGCTTTTGAAAAAAACTGCTAACATCATACTTTTTATGCATGTGTAAAATAAACTTGAACATTTACACCCTACACGTACACCTACAGCTAGACCCGCCCATGTGCACCTGTAAGTAAGTTCAGTCAAACATAAATTTACTCTGGAACTCAGACTAAGACGGAAATGGACTTAAGTGTAGTAAATTAGCTCTATGAATTATTAATAATCAATAATGACTTGTTATAATTGATTATTAATATTTGGATCAGTTAATAGAATTAACTTAATGTTGCAAATTAATATTACAATCAATTAACCTGTTTTTCCTGTGAACACTCAGTGTTAATTGTTTATTAATTCTAAGAAATGTACATTGCCAGGGCATGGGAAATTTCTATCTTACTTTACAGTACTACTAAGAGCAAGTAGTCAAGATCTATGATTAGGGACTCCAGTATGAGCTTGAGACATGGACAACTTTACGTGTGACATGAACAAGACTTTATTAACTAGACTTAACACTTAAACTATTCTAACATACACATAAATACATACAGTTTACCAAGGGAAAGAGAGTTGAAGCAGAATACAGGAAAGCAAGAAGTTATAGCATTGTTTGAAATCCAGCAGATCAACAGCCTTGAGCAAACCATCAGTTTAGTTCTAACACTCATTTCTTTAAAAGGGGTAAGGATACTTAAAGTATCAAATAATGAGACTAAGTTTGATACTTGCATGTCTCGCCGATTTGAATTAAACTGTCCTGATGCAATTTGTTGAGGCTCCAGTTGAGCTTTGCTGATGTGGTCTTGCTGAGAGAGAACCAGTGGGAGTCAGAGGATCTTTGGTGAATGGAAAGACAAGGCCGCAGCCTGGCACAAGCTTGGGGGTCCTTAGAAATCTTCTAGTTCAGCATCATCTTCACATCAGGATTCCAGAAGAGGACTAAAAAGAAAGATGTGATCTTGTGATCAGTGATTTTTAAAGCGTGAAGATGTCACACCCTGTGTGAGCCAATAAGAAGTTGTTCGCTTTGGAGGGAGACTTTACGACCCTTTGTGTTCTAGGAGGGCATTTGAATATGTAATTTCATTGGGTGTTTAAGAAAAAGAATCTTCAAGATTCTTTGCATCACAAAGTTAGCAAAATGTAATGTAAATTAACAAATGGGGGACAAAGATTGGAGTTTATAGAGACTAAACATGCCACACATATGATTTTGCTCAACCATAGTATGCAAAGTCTGAAACATTAACCCAAAAGAGTTTACAAGAATACATAGGCCAAACCACATAAAAGGAAAAATCATGAGATGGGAAAATTAGATACATGTTTATACATTTCTCAAGTGGTTATATATAGAATATATAGGATTAACAGGGTTTATTTATCCTTCTCAGCAAAAATTAAGTGAGAGTCACAACTCTCTGGAAATTCCTTTTGGGGTCGTAAAACTTCTTATCAGTCTTAATGTGTCCTGTAACAGGACACCGAGTTTTGCCAGTGTGTTACCTTCATTTGTGATGTTAGTTTTGGGGGTTTCATAGACCTTTGTTGGGTGAGTGAGTTTGCTGGATTATTCATTAAATATAACGAATAATTTGTGTGTGTCTGATTGGTCCAGATGCTACATAATTAAGCATTTATTATTTAAAAAAAATAATCGTCTTTTCCTTGTTAATTCATAGTAAATATGACTTTTAATCAAACTCGACGTGTTTAACCTACTGGTTCTGAGAGACATTGCTTCTGTGACATCTGTGAGACATTGCTTCTGCTTCTGCTTTCACTTTCATATTTGTCTAGCTACACTGTAAAAAAATTGCTGTAGTTATGCAGCTGTTTGCCAGTAACTTACTGTAGATTTAAATTTATGTTATTTACTGGAGGCAAATAACCTCCAGTAAATAACATAAATTTAGTTTGTTCAAAGTTAAATGAACATTAAACATTAACAAGTCTTTGTCTTTACAGAATAAAATTATAAAATAACAATCTAATGCAAAGCATTCTGGGAACCAGAAATCTTCATCAACCTTTTTCTGTTTTTTTTCCTTCAGATTTTGGTTCCCAGAATGCTTTGCATGAGGCTGTTATTTTAGTTTTATTCTGTAACGATAAAGACTTGTTAATGTTTAATGTTCATTTAATTTTGAACAAATTGTTGCCAGTAAATAACATCAATTTAAATCTACAATAAGTTACTGGCAAGTAGCTGCCAGTAATACTGTAATTTCTACAGATTTTTCTAACAGTGTAAGATTTTTTTGTAAGACACTTAGAGCTTGCTTTTTGTTCTCCATAGTCGTTTATCGTAATCCATATAAAACAATACCTATAAACAACAACACATACCCCCCCCCCCCCCAATTTTGTCTTGAATATAATCTTAAACATCAGCTTATAGACACGCCTCATGTTCATAGACATGCCTTATGTTTGTCGCTGTTCTGAAGCACCAGGAAGTGAGTCCCGTCAAACACTTTGAAAGTCCATTACAAGTAAAAACTACTAGACTGCTGGTGGATCAATAGAGTGTGAATGAAAATGGACTTAAGTAAGAATTTATTATTTTACAAAACTAATCGTCTTTTTCTTGTTAATTCATAGTAAATATCACTTTTTAAACTCGACGTGTTTAACCTACTGGTTCTGTGATACATTGCTTCTGCTTTCACTTTCATATTAGTCTAGCTAAGATTTATTTGTAAGACACTTAGAGCTTGCTTTTTGTTCTCCATAGTCGTTTATGCTTATACATATGGCTTGTCATGGATTGCGTTTTAGGTTAATTTGTAGAATACTGTCATGTATTTTAAAGTACGTGGCTGTGCAATTATGTGTGTGTCAGGAGTGTGCGCACGCAAGAGAGATTTATTCATTAATTTAGTTCTCCTTTTTTCATTTTGCATATTTTTAAAGGATATAGAATTACTGAAAACATGTTGTTGTTTTTTTGCAATGAAAGCCAATTTAGCCCTGAGTTTTATGTGATCTGTATTTTTGTTTTCTCTTGATTGAGAAAATTAAACAATTCTCATTTCTTCATTATTTAGTTAACCATGGTCCATGGATGATTAACGTAACTCCATTCATGAGGGTTGTATTGTATTAACTGTTTGATTTGTATTCATCAGCTTTCTTGTTAAATGTTCAGAAAGCAAACACAACATGATACCCTGAGTCTGTTTGTTCTGTATTTGTTGCAGGTGACGCCCAACATCTCTCAGAGCTCAGGATTGTGTTGATGGGATATAGATATGCTGGTAAGAGTTCAGCTGGAAACACCATCCTGTGCAGAGAGGAGTTTGACTTGAAGAAATCTGCTCAGTGTGTGAAGAGACATGGAGAAGTAGCAGACAGACACATCACTGTCATTGAAGCTCCAGGATGGTGGGGGAATTACTCTGTAGAGAAGAGTCCTGAGTTACTGAAACAGGAGATTTTGCTCAGTGTGTCTCTGTGTCCTCCAGGACCACACGCTGTACTACTGATCATACGCGTGGACACTAGATTTAAAGAGACTGAGAGAAAAGCATTGCAGGAGCATCTGGATCTTCTTAGTAAGAGAGTCTGGAGTCACACTATAGTGCTGTTCACTGGTGGAGACTCTCTGTTACAAACATCTATAGAGCGGCACATTGAGAGTGAAGGGCCGGATCTCCAGCGGCTAATGGACAAATGTGGGAACAGGTTTCATGTTCTCAACAATCACAACAGGAGTGACGACACTCAGATCAAGGAGCTGCTGGAGAAGATTGAGGAGACAGTGGCACAAAACAACGGCTGCCATTTTGAAATAGACAGAAAGATTTTACAGGAAGTGAAAGAGAGAAGAAGAGCAGAGGAAGAGAGAGCAGAAGAACGAATGAAGAGGATGCAAAAAAGGAGAGAAAACATCAGATCACAGATGAGTGAGTCCATATACTTTATAGTGCAGATACCCACTGAGTATATTAAGTAAATCATGAAAATGTAACAGTCACAGCAATAATAGCAAGAAACTTCTCATCATTAACCGCTATTTGTAGAGGCATTCCCAATAGATGGGTTCAGCTCACAGTGACGGCCCCTAAAATCTGTTACTGAAGGAAATAAGCACTTTCATTTCTTAACCAATCCTGTTCTTCATGTGTGCTTTTGATAACAGAAATCCCTTTACCTAATCCATAGAAAACAATACAAAAGAAAAAGAAAACTGAAAAGATCTTGTCTTGAATATAATCTTAAACATCAGCTTTACACCTATAGACAACGCCTCATGTTTGTCGCTGTTCTGAAGCACCAGGAAGTGAGTCCCGTCAAACACACTTTGAAAGTACATTACTAGTAAAAACTACTAGACTGCTGGTGGATCTATATTTTATTTGGAGCTCCAACTAAGGCAAAAATATGTCATGTAAAATGGACATTTGTAAGATTAGAAGCTATTTTTATGAAAGAAAAAATGGCAACATGTTCACAGTTTTTGTGAGACACTTTTACTGCTTTCATATTGGTCAATACAGATTAGATTTGGGATCTGTTTATGCCAATTTAGGCAGTTTTTATTTTTTTCATAAAGACTTTTATAAATATAAGCAGTCACACATGGTCTTTTTTGGCTTTCTTTCCATCTAGTAAATGAATGTAAATGTAATACAGTCATGAATTTGCCGGTGCTAATAGCTACCAGTGCATTGATAATGCTTTCCCAGGTGAGAACACACACAAGAGAGAGATTTATTCATTGGTTTAGAGGGACAATTTCATCTAAATTTCAGGAGCCCCTTTTTCACAAGAGAGATTATTTAAGAAGATTTAAGATGTCACCCACCTTAAGAAGTGTGTTTGTTCTGTATTTGTTGCAGGTGACGCCCAACATCTCTCAGAGCTCAGGATTGTGTTGATGGGATATAGAAGAGCTGGTAAGAGTTCAGCTGGAAACACCATCCTGGGCAGAGAGGAGTTTGACTTGAAGAAATCTGCTCAGTGTGTGAAGAGACATGGAGAAGTAGCAGACAGACACATCACTGTCATTGAAGCTCCAGGATGGTGGAGTAATAACTCTGTAGAGAAGAGTCCTGAGTTACTGAAACAGGAGATTTTGCTCAGTGTGTCTCTGTGTCCTCCAGGACCACACGCTGTACTACTGATCATACGTGTGGACGCTAGATTTAAAGAGACTGAGAGAAAAGCATTGCAGGAGCATCTGGATCTTCTCAGTGAGAGAGTCTGGAGTCACACTATAGTGCTGTTCACTCATGGAGACTCTCTGTTAGACACATCTATAGAGCGGCACATTGAGAGTGAAGGGCCGGATCTCCAGCGGCTGCTGGACAAATGTGGGAACAGGTTTCATGTTCTCAACAATCACAACAGGAGTGACAACACTCAGATCAAGGAGCTGCTGGAGAAGATTGAGGAGACAGTGGCACAAAACAACGGCTGCCATTTTGAAATAGACAGAAAGATTTTACAGGAAGTGAAAGAGAGAAGAAGAGCAGAGGAAGAGAGAGCAGAAGAACGAATGAAGAGGACACAAAAAAGGAGAGAAAACATCAGATCACAGATGAGTGAGTCAATATACTTTATAGTGCAGATACACACTGAGTATATTAAGTAAATCATGAAAATGTAACAGTCACAGCAATAATAGCAAGAAACTTATCATCATTAACCGCTATTTGTAGAGGCATTCCCAATAGATGGGTGTGGCGAGCACGACGAGGTCGAGGGCCGTGGTAGGACGGCGCGAGGCCGGTGGCGTGATTGATAATGAGCGACACGTGCGCGACGCACCGGTCTCGCATCTCTCGCGGAGGAGCGGAAGCATAAAGGAGGAGCGACGACAGTGAAGAGCGAGAGAGGAACAGGCCTGTGTTTTAGTTGATGTTTTGTTTCTGTTTTGTGTGGCCAGCAGTCGTCCGTGAGGGGCTGCTGGCTTTTACTTTCATTTTGTATTTGGTTTATTTTTATCATTAAAATGTTGAATGTTCGCCGGTTCCCGCCTCCTTCTTCCCGTAACAACATACCTCGTTACACTGGTGCCGAAACCCGGGAGGAAGGAGGGACACGCTGTCGGAGAGCCCTCGCTGCTGGGGGGGATCGCGGTGCTGAGGAGGTCGGGCAGCACGAGGGAGCGATGGCCGCCGATTGCTGCCCGAGGTGATGGTGCTGGAGCGATGGAAGATCTGGTGGGACGGAGAGCTCGCTGCCGTGCTCCTGGGTCGAGGAGGGGTGGCTGCCGTCCAAGAGGGAGCGAAGGAGTCCCGTTCGCCATGGGCCGGAGCCTGTTGCCGTTGGCCATGATGGGGGCGGAGCAGGGAACGGGAGACTCGCTGCCGGCTGCCCTCAACCGGAGGAGCCGTCGCCGTCCGCCAGGAGGCGGAGGAGCGTCGAGCCGTCCCCCAACGGATGTCCAGTACCATCGCATGGCACCGCGAGTGACTCTCAGCTGGTTGAGGACCGAGCGGCAGTGTGTCCGGGAACCGGAGCAAGATTTTTATTTATTTTTTCTCTCTCCCCTCTCTCGTCTCTGTCGCTCCTCGTGCTTCCGTTTCCTTTTCCCTCACCTCGTCTATCCATACCCCCAGCCCAGGTACCGCAGCCGCCGTGATCGGTCCCCCCGGGGAGGGGGGGGGGGGGAGTAGGCGCAGTCTCGTGGGTGCCCCCCGGCCTGCGAGGGGCGATGTGGGTATGTGGCAAGCACGACGAGGTCGAGGGCCGTGGTAGGACGGCGCGAGGCCGGTGGCGTGATTGATAATGAGCGACACGTGCGCTACGCACCGGTCTCGCATCTCTCACAGAGGAGCGGAAGCATAAAGGAGGAGCAACGACAGTGAAGAGCGAGAGAGGAACAGGCCTGTGTTTTAGTTGATGTTTTGTTTCTGTTTTGTGTGGCCAGCAGTCGTCCGTGAGGGGCTGCTGGCTTTTACTTTCATTTTGTATTTGGTTTATTTTTATCATTAAAATATGTTGAATGTTCGCCGGTTCCCGCCTCCTTCTTCCCATAACATCTGAACCTCGTTACAATGGGTTCAAAGCAGCTCACAGTGACGGCCCCTAAAATCTGTTACTGAAGGAAATAAGTACTTTCATTTCTTAAACAATCCTGTTCTTCATAGGGTGTGCTTTTGATAACGGAAATCCCTTTACCTAATCCATAGAAAACAATACAAAAGAAAAAGAAAACTGAAAAGATCTTGTCTTGAATATAATCTTAAACATCAGCTTTACACCTATAGACAACGCCTCATGTTTGTCGCTGTTCTGAAGCACCAGGAAGTGAGTCCCGTCAAACACTTTGAAAGTCCATTACAAGTAAAAACTACTTTGGACTGAAGTCGGAAGCGGCACTGCATTGCGGCGACGAACAGCAGTGGTTGGGTCTGCGTGTATTTGTCTATTCATGTTTTGTTTTTCGTCGTGCACATGGTGTTTTTAACTTTTTAACATTCTTTGACACTTTTTAACTGCGTGAAATCATCATGGAATTTATGAATGCTTTGCTTATGAACATTGTCACTTTTGGTACCATCTTGAGCTTCCAAACAAATGTCCAGTGCTACGGAGCAAACAACCAGCCGTGCAGGCTCCAATACAGCCGGGACTTTCTCATAGGGTGCGGCAAATCAGTTGTCGGGACTTTGCCGATACCCAGCTGCATTCCGCCGGAGATCTATAGTCACGGAGCTGCTAATTTGGATGTGTTGACAGCGGTGCGAGCGAGGAGGCGCGGCCGGGAAGGAGGAGGGCAAGTGTGGCTACACTTGTCATATAGACACTGGACCGGAGGCAGCCGGCAGCGGTCCGCTGGACGAAAGCGGAAGCGGGGCCGAAGAGGAGGAGTGCGACAGAGGCTACGCAGGCGAGGGCTTCGTCGCCTGCCACTGCCTTCTATTATTTTAGGAAACGTGCATTCACTGAGGAATAAGATCGACGAGCTGCAGGCAAATGTTAAGAGTATTCCTGAATATAAAAACGCGTGTCGTGTGTGATTGCTTTGACTGAAACCTGGTTGAAAGATCAGTACCCGAGCCACGACTATGAAATCGATGGCTTTGGTCAACCTATCCGGCTCGATCGTGATGAGCAGCTGACCGGAAAGACACAGGGAGGGGGCGTGGCCCTGTATGTCAATCAACGCTGGTGTAAGACAGTCATAGTGAGAGAATCGATCTGCACTTCCAATATTGAACTCTTATCTATTTCACTGCGTCCATTCTACTTGCCACGTGAAATTCCGCAAGTATTTTTGACGGTGGTGTACATCCATCCTAAAGCCAGTTTGGCAGATGCCACATCCATCATTCTCCTGATGCTCCACATTTTATTTTTGGGGGATTTTAACTCTTGCTGTCTTAAAAAGCCCCTCGGTCATTTCTACCAATATGTAAATTGCCCAACTAGACATGGCAAAGTGCTAGACTTGTGTTATGGCACTATAAAAGGGGCGTATAAATCATATGCAATGGCTCCGTTAGGATCCTCTGACCATAATTGTGTTCTTCTAGCCCCTGTCTATCAGCCAGCCCTTAAGAGAGGGAAGATTGAACACAAAGAGGTTGCTCTTTGGACAGAGAGTGCCATTAAAGAACTAAATGGTTGTTTTTATAACACTGATTGGGATGTTTTTAAATATGCTTTTAATGATTTGGATGAATTGCTTGATACTGTAACAAGTTATGTACTACACATGCAAGATATTATTATTCCCAAGAAGACAATTAGAATATATCCAAATAACAAACCCTGGGTTAGTAAATCCCTTAAAAGTGTCCTTAATCAGAAGAAGTTAGCTTTCCGTCAGGGTAATATTCACCAGCAACGAGAGGCCCATAAACTGGTTAAGAAAGAGATAAAGCTGGCCAAAAAAAGGTTTAAAGATAAAGTAGAGGATGAACTGAAGAACAATAACCTTCGTGATGCCTGGAAGGGAATTAAATCTATGGTCTGTATTAAAGATAAAAAAAAGGGGGTGTTTCACCCTGATAAGTCTGACACTGCCCTGGCTGAGGAGTTGAACCAATTCTATGTGAGATTTGACTGTCATGATTTCTCTGAGGATTTGTCTAAATTTAGGGAGGTTCCTGAGGGCAGTAAAATTCAGATTAGTGAAATGGATGTCTGTAGAATTTTGGAGGGGACTGACCAGAGAAAAAGTCCCGGGCCTGACGGCGTTTGTGGCCGCCTGCTCAAAAATTGTGGTTTATTTTTATGTGATATCTTTTCTTGTATTTTCAAGCTTTCCTTAGCTCAGATGGATGTTCCTGCATTATGGAAAGAATCAATTATTGTTCCTGTGGCTAAGATTCCATCACCTAAGGGATTGAATGATTACCGCCCTGTGGCTCTTACGTCATTAGTCATGAAAGGGCTATAAAAGATTGTGAAGAAGAGCTTGCTTGCTATGTCACAGAATATTATTGACCCACTCCAATTTGCATATCAGGCAGGCAAAGGGGTGGAGGATGCCACAGCAACACTGCTGGACCGTGTTACGGGGCACTTAGAGGGCACAAAGACACATGTACTGGCTACTTTTATTGATTTCTCATCAGCTTTTAATTGCATGCAGCCCCATATTCTTGCTCAGAGGCTCTCTGAGATTCCTGCAATAGATGTTGGTACTATATGTTGGTTGGTTGGCTGGCTGACTAGGAGGCCACAGAGAGTCCGTGTAAATGACACCTTGTCTGAGGCCTTGGTGTGCTCTACTGGATCACCCCAGGGGTGTGTCTTATCGCCATTGTTATTTGTATTGTATACAAATTGCTGTCGCAGTACTTCTGAATCATCATCCATAATCAAATATGCTGATGATTCAGTGATACTTAGTTTTCTGCAGGACCATGAGGTGGGTCATGGTCCAGTTTTGGACAGTTTTATAGAATGGTGCGAGAAGTCATTCCTACAGTTAAATGTCGCAAAAACCAAAGACATGCGGTTTGACTTCCGTAGGAAACCACCTGCCTTGCCATGTACCATTATAAATGGCTCAGCAGTGGAGACTGTCAGTCAGTATAAGTACCTGGGAATTATACTGGATGATAAACTGACCTTTGAGGCCAACACAGATAGGATCTGCAAAAAGGTCAATCAAAAACTGTTTTATTTTAAAGGAGAACTCGGTAACTCTAGCAAACTCTAGTCACTTCTTCGCTGATTTTCCCTTTTGTTGTCGCATGTTTTCCCCACGAGCTCCCCCTACAGCTGTGGGGGGGCGTATATTTCACAACACGGTCGTAGAAAACTCACTTGCGGCGGCCTCCTCCCCCTCTCTACCGCTGCTCATGTGCGTTTGTTTTGATCGGAGAAAGTCAACTGTATTGTGTGGAGCTATGTCTACCGAGGTGGGTAATCTGGTAATACATCATACATGCGTGTGTGTTTATGTCGAATTGCTGTAAAGCAATTTGTCTTTCGCGCTCGTTCTCGTTCTAGTTGTCGCTTCTCACGAGACTTCCAATTTCTATCTTGCCGGGACGGTAGTGCCCAAGTGGCAAGGTTGGTTTTCCGCCTGGAAACGCTGGGGGGAGTGGGGAAAGTCACCAATATCACCAGAACAGGTTGTTTAACCATCCAAATGATTTCTAGACAGTTTTATTAAGTTAAAAAAGTTACCAAGTTCTCCTTTAAGGAAACTGAGTAGTTTGAATGTTGAAAGTTCACTTATGAAAATGTTTTATTTATCATTTGTTGAGTGAATTCTCACATTTTCAATGATTTGCTGGTTCGGCAATCTTAATTTGATTAGAAAGAATAGGCTGGGAAGTTTTGTTAAACAGTGTCGGAAGATCACTGGTGTCAATCTTAATGATCTGAGCCAGGTCTACCAGATTAGGTGTGTCCGGAGGGCAAATGCCATTTTGGCAGACCCTTATCACCCTCTACACGCAGAGTTTCGGCTCTTGCCGTCAGTAAAGATAATAAAGAAACATAACATAACATAACATAACATACTAGACTGCTGGTGGAACTATATTTTATTTGGAGCTCCAACTAAGGCAAAAATATGTCATGTAAAATGGACATTTGTAAGATTAGAAGCTATTTTTATGAAAGAAAAAATGGCAACATGTTCACAGTTTTTTGTGAGACACTTTTACTGCTTTCATATTGGTCAATACAGATAAGATTTTGGATCTGTTTATGCCAATTTAGGCAGTTTCTTCCCCCATAAAGTCTTTTATAAATATAAGCAGTCACAAATGGTCTTTTTTGGCTTTCTTTCCATCTAGTAAATGAATGTAAATGTAATACAGTCATGAATTTGCCGGTGCTAATAGCCACCAATGCATTGATAATGCTTTTCCAGGTGAGAACACTCACAAGAGGGAGATTTATTCATTGGTTTAGAGGGACAATTTCATTTAAATTTCAGTAACTCCTTTTTCACAAGAGAGATTATTTAAGGAGATTTAAGATGTCACCCACCTTAAGAAGTGTGTTTGTTCTGTAGTTGTTGCAGGTGACGCCCAACATCTCTCAGAGCTCAGGATTGTGTTGATGGGATATAGAGAAGCTGGTAAGAGTTCAGCTGGAAACACCATCCTGGGCAGAGAGGAGTTTGACTTGAAGAGATCTGCTCAGTGTGTGAAGAGACATGGAGAAGTAGCAGACAGACACATCACTGTCATTGAAGCTCCAGGATGGTGGAGGAATTACTCTGTAGAGAAGAGTCCTGAGTTACTGAAACAGGAGATTTTGCTCAGTGTGTCTCTGTGTCCTCCAGGACCACACGCTGTACTACTGATCATACGTGTGGACGCTAGATTTAAAGAGACTGAGAGAAAAGCATTGCAGGAGCATCTGGATCTTCTCAGTGAGAGAGTCTGGAGTCACACTATAGTGCTGTTCACTGTCGGAGACTCTCTATTACACACATCTATAGAGCGGCACATTGAGAGTGAAGGGCCGGATCTCCAGAGGCTGCTGGACAAATGTGGGAACAGGTTTCATGTTCTCAACAATCACAACAGGAGTGACGACACTCAGATCAAGGAGCTGCTGGAGAAGATTGAGGAGACAGTGGCACAAAACAACGGCTGCCATTTTGAAATAGACAGAAAGATTTTACAGGAGATGAAAGAGAGAAGAAGAGCAGAGGAAGAGAGAGCAGAAGAACGAATGAAGAGGACGCAAAAAAGGAGAGAAAACATCAGATCACAGATGAGTGAGTCAATATACTTTATAGTGCAGATACACACTGAGTATATTATTAAGTAATCATGAAAATGTAACAGTCACAGCAATAATAGCAAGAAACTTCTCATCATTAACCGCTATTTGTAGAGGCATTCCCAATAGATGGGTTCAGCTCACAGTGACGGCCCCTAAAATCTGTTACTGAAGGAAATAAGCACTTTCATTTCTTAACCAATCGTGTTCTTCATGTGTGCTTTTGATAACAGAAATCAATTTACCTAATCCATAGAAAACTATACAAAAATAAAGAAAGAAAGAAAGAAAGAAAGAAAGAAAATAAAACTGCAAAGTAAACATAATGTCTTGAATATAATCTTCAACATCAGCTTTACACCTATAGACACGCCTCATGTTTGTTGCTGTTCTGAAGTGCCAGGAAGTGAGTCCCGTCAAACACTTTGAAAGTACAAGTAAAAACTACTAGACTGCTGGAGGAACTATATTTGATTTGGTTAAAAAAAAAGCTTCTTTTTTTTAGGCAAAAATATGTCATGTAAAATGGACATTTGTAAGATTAGAAGCTATTTTTATGAAAGAAGAAATGTCAACATATTTTGCAAAAAACTTTTACTGCTTTCATATTGGTCAATACAGATTAGATTTTGGATCTGTTTATGCCAATTTAGGCTGTTTTTTTTTTTCATAAAGTCTTTTATGAATATAAGTAGTCACACATGGTCTTTTTTGGCTTTCTTTCCATCTAGTAAATGAATGTAAATGTAATAGTCATGTATTTGCTGGTGCTAATAGCCACCAGTGCATTGATAATGCTTTCCCCGGTGAGAACACACACAAGAGAGAGATTTATTCATTGGGTTTAGAGGGACAATTTAATTTCAGTAACTCCTTTTTCACAAAGAGAGATTATTTAAGAAGATTTAAGATGTCACCCACCTTAAGAAGTGTGTTTGTTCTGTATTTGTTGCAGGTGATGCCCAACATCTCTCAGAGCTCAGGATTGTGTTGATGGGATATAGAAGAGCTGGTAAGAGTTCAGCTGGAAACACCATCCTGGGCAGAGATGAGTTTGACTTGAAGAAATCTGCTCAGTGTGTGAAGAGACATGGAGAAGTAGGAGACAGACACATCACTGTCGTTGAAGCTCCAGGATGGTGGGGGAATTTCTCTGTAGAGTCCAGTCCTGAGTTACTGAAACAGGAGATTTTGCTCAGTGTGTCTCTGTGTCCTCCAGGACCACACGCTGTACTACTGATCATACGTGTGGACATTAGATTTAAAGAGACTGAGAGAAAAGCATTGCAGGAGCATCTGGATCTTCTCAGTGAGAGAGTCTGGAGTCACACTATAGTGCTGTTCACTCATGGAGACTCTCTGTTAGACACATCTATAGAGCGGCACATTGAGAGTGAAGGGCCGGATCTCCAGCGGCTGCTGGACAAATGTGGGAACAGGTTTCATGTTCTCAACAATCACAACAGGAGTGACGACACTCAGATCAAGGAGCTGCTGGAGAAGATTGAGGAGACAGTGGCACTAAACAACGGCTGCCATTTTGAAATAGACAGAAAGATTTTACAAGAGATGGATGGTAGAAATAAAACAGAAGAGAAACTGGACAAATGGAGAGAGGAATCCAGATCACAGACTAGTGAGTGAAATCATAACAGTTTATGAAAATTATCTACATATAGTCTCAGATGTTTCCTCCTCATTGTTCTAGACTATGGGCCTATTTTTTTTAAACATGTGAACACACAGAATTGATCTTATAATGTGTACTCTAAAATCCATGCCAACATTAATTTTTAAAAAAATGGTCTTTGTCATGGAAAAGTGCTTATCGCCACATCAGGGTCTAAGCAGACATATACACTTTTTCCTTGTGACAGAGAGTCGGAGTACTGCAGGTATTTGGAAATCTAAGCAATTCTTGCCGTTCTTCATTCTCAAGTAAAAGATTTGTACGTTGACTGTTGCTCTTTTACATGTTAATGACATTAATAAGGCAGCATTTACAATGCAGAAATTAGAAACCATTCTGCTACGCACAATTTCAAAATCATTTGCGATTTTATAAATTTCACATCTGCAATAGTGGCGTACGTAGGTTTTTTTGTGTCACGAACACACATTGGAGAAATTATCGTAAGATCAAATGTAAAAAGGTTTCTACACATTTACAAATGTAGGAAGGTTTAAGATCTGGTTATATAGCAACTTCCTAAAATGTAATAATGATAAAATATTGCTTGTGGGTCTAAGCAACACTCTGGCCCAAAGCCTTTGAGCAAGAAAACGGATCTGAAGACAATTCTTCTTGCGAAGAAGGGGAGTGAGAATTGCTCCTCCATGGAATCTTCAGGAAATTGATATCTTGATATGCCATCAAGTGCGCTTCGGCACACACCGGTTTCCAGGAAGGAAGTGCACTCCCTCTTGGTGAAGGAGGCCATAGAATGTATTCCTCCTCCCGAACAAGAGTCCAGGCTCTACAGCTGGTACCTCTTGGTTCCAAAGAAGGATGGGGGATTGCGTCCCATTATAGATCTGCATCTGAACCGTTCTCTGAGGAGATCCAGGTTCAGGATGTTGACAGTTCCCACCATTGTGAGTCAAATCACAATCACAACCACACTGGTCTACAACTGGTTCACTCAGTGACCATGTCTTGATTCAGTTTGACAGCATGTCGGTGGTCTCCTATATAAATCATCGGGGGTCTGAGGTTGCAGCCGCTTTGCAGACTGGTCAGATCCTCCTGTGGTCCCAGGGGAAACTGTTGTCCCTCTGGGCAATATATGTGACCCGTCACGGAAACCAGGGACACAAGTCGGCATCACAACTTTCGAGCAAAATGAGAAAGAAGCTTTTTTTTTAAAAATTTGTGATTTTCGTTTTTTTGCAGAATCTGTTAGTTGAGATCACGAAGAAGCCTCTGAATGTTTGAGATAGCAGTATTGGTATATTTAAAAGCGTACATTTTGATGTTGAAATCGGCTTGTTTTTCGGAGATTCTAGCACGCAGTAGGGGCGTGTCATTGTCGGTTTGTATTTCCATACTGAATAAGCCGGCGTGGCTACTTATTATGCAGCGCTCTGGCCGGCTCTATCTGATTTCAAAATCCAATGAAGATGGACGCCAATAACATTACGATGTCCAGCAATCGATTTAAATAGTAGGTTACATGGGGTTTAATTTGTCGTTTAATGAGATGTAGCCTAATACATGTTGTCAGTGCCAATATATAGATCCGCCAACTTACTTAACATGTATCGTAATAGTCCAGTTTTTTTTTTTTCGTATAGTTTTTTTCTCTCATCAAAACGATTATGTTCAGCAGTGGTTGTATATCAAGCAGGGACACACAAACGTTTGCATTATGCTTTGTGATATTAAACAGAACGAATAGAGAGTATCCGCAACGGATTGACGCGTGCGTCGAGTGAAGACAATGGGGTGTGTGCGCGAGCCACACGAGAAAACACTGCACCTGCGCCAATGATCGCCGCGGCAACGAGCACTTTGATCACTTGATTTAAAAAAAAACACATTTCAGCTAGTATCTTATTTAAAAAACGAACGAAATGAATGCTATAGCCTACTAATAGCCTACTCATACTATATATATATATATATATATATATATATATCACATAGCACATCCTGTTTTTGATTTGAACATTGTCTAGAGTTTATCTTATTTTTTATTCAGTGTACACAAGAGTTGCCTATACAGTTTTATCGGTAGATGCTAAGAGACATTTATTTATATATTACCTGCAAACTTTATTTTTTATTTTTTATTTGATGGCACATTTTCCTGGCCTTTCTGCTCCCCCCGTGCTTACAGCTTTACAGGGGGGTATGGCTTATCTAAATGAGATGTAAATGAGCCCTATTGTCACTCCCAGCAGGAGAGAGGTGAGAATCTTTAGACGCTGTTTTCTCCCCTTTGTGCGTTTGTGAGTGCCTACCTTTAAATGGCCATAACTTCTCCAAATATTATCAGATTTCCATGTGTTACACATCGTTGGAAAGCTTGGAGACTACACTTTCAGAATCTGTTAATAACTCAAAATGCCCCAGAACCGACTTGTGTCCCTACTTTCCGTGACTGGTCACATATGTCCCTGGGGACCAGAATTTGGGAGCAGATGTCCGGTCGAGGCAGGGGCTGAGGCCTGGGGAATGGAGACTCCACTCCGATGGTGGAGTCGATATTGGAGAGATTCGGCCCAGCGGTAGTGGATCTATTCGCATCTCATCAGACGACCCACTGACCGCTGTGGTTGTCCCTCACGCATCCAGCTCCTCTGGGGCTGCATGCCATGGTACAGGCTGAGGCTACGTCTGTATGCATTTCCCCAGATCGATCTGGTCCCGGGAGTTCAAGAGAGGGTCCGTCGGGACAGGGTCAGTCTACTCTTGGTAGCCACGTTCTGGCCGGCCCGAGTAAGCTTCTCGGACATCATATCACTCCTGGCAGGTCTTCCGTGGGAGATTCCTCAGGAGGAACCTGCTTTCCCAGAGCTGTGGAAATTGTGGATCTGGCCCCTGAGGGGGCTCTGTATCTAGAGGCTGGCCTGTCAGCAGGAGTGATCAAGACCATACTCAACTCTAGAGCTCCATCCACAAGGAGACTGTACGGCCTAAAATGGAATGTTTTCACCGTTTGGTGTAGGGAGAGTGGTTTGGACCCAGTGCCCGGTGGCTTCAGTGCTGGAGTTCCTCCAAGATCGCTTCTCTGCTGGTCTTACCCTGTCCACGCTTATGTGGCATTAATAGCAGCTTTCCATGCCTATTAGGTGAAGTTTAAAATAAAATAAAAAACATGAAATTCTATCATTTGTGTCCCAAAAAATTCAAAAATTCTAATTGTGATTTCTCTTTATGGTCTTGCCCTTTTTAAAGTTTAAAAAGTCTGAACTGAATTTATCTATTGGTGGGGCTACATTAATTCCATCTCATACTGTTAAAAATATGGGTGAAACATTTGATTCGTCGCTTACATTTCAATCTCATATAAGTTCTATTACCAAGACTGCATTTTACCTTCCTGATACTGACCAGGTTCAACGAGTATGGGGTCTCTGAGGAACAAAAGTGGGCATTTTTAAATTTGTGGGTGTTTTCAAACTGGTTGGTGTTTATAAATCATGCAATGAAAATTATGTCCTTCACCCATCCCCACCCCTAAACCCTACCCAGACTGTGATGTGGGCAAATCAGGGAACAGTCGAAAACGCCCCTCTGTTAATGGCCTCACCCACTGATCTGGTAACTCCTATTACTGTTCTATACTATAATTGGGTTTAACCCCCTTCATTAGGAAACCAGGCAAAAGCTGCAGGGTCAAACAACATTGGATATTGTAATCATATACCTAATGTTCTGTTTCTGTGTGAACCAAATTTCTGCAATGAAGTGAATCCTCCTTCCCTGACACATTTAGAGTTGACATAAAGTTGACCATCTGAATAAATTACAATTACATGACCTGATGAATATATTCCTCCAATGCCATGTCAGTTGCTTTGGACGAAAGTGTCTGTCAAATGCATGTTGTAAATGTTCTACTGATCTGCTCTCTGCTTTCATTATTATAGTGAGTGGAGATGATGGATCTGATTCATGGTCTGTGGGAAGTTCTGCTTATGGTTCATCCAGATCACGATCAGGAGCAGACCCAATTTTCGGTTCATCACATTCCAGAGATTCATCTCACACAAGTTACGAGTCAGGGGCCATAAAACGACATAACAGCATTGAATGGCCACCACCAAACAGTGAGTGTCTTGTTTTATTTGCCACTTTCAGTACATTTTGGTCTCCCTGTGAGCATCTTTACAGCGTTAGAGCTCATGTTTTCCATGAATACCATCTGTTTTGTTGTGAAAATATAATATTTAGTCTACATTGTCGTAAATTTGTCACCACATATTTTCCCCCATAATAAAATTTGGACCCTTTCTAGCCTACATCTCCTTCCCTTTTCTCAATTTTTGATCATTTAATTTATGACAATAAATGCAAACCTGATATAAAATAAAATAAAAAAGCACATGTAATATTTAGTTTGATCTTCTTATGTTGATGATCAACATTTTCTGGAGTTTAAGCACCTGTTTATAATGATCATTGCTTCTTCTCTATACATCTATATGGTCAACTTTAAATGATTGCATTAAATAGCAATCAGGTAATAAAGTTATCATAGGTAAAACAGGGCCAAAACATGTAGGCCTAAAATACCGTCTGATTAATAAAGTATTTGTATTATGTTTTAATGATTACCAATAGACTGCGTTATTTTTAGGAACATATTTAAAGTTTTAAATCTTAGAATTTTGTTCTATAAGAGTTTCAAACCTTTTACTGATTTAGGCCTAAATATTTTTCCCCCAGTGAGTGGAGATCAGCAGTCGGACACATTGTCTGTGGGAAGTTCTGCTTACAGTTCATTAAGATCACTATCAGGAGCAGACAGTGATTCAGTTTGTAGCGCATCACGCTCAGAAGTCTCATTTCACAGCTCAGGATTCGGGTCTTTGCGGTCCATCCCGGAGTCTGAGGAACATTCAGGAACCAGACGAGCACTTGGTGTGAACATTATCTCAAAACTTTTCCCAAGAAGATCAAAGAAGCATGATAAGCATGAAGACACTAAGAAAACTTGAAGTATATCAAATGAATAAAAGAGAAATTGTGTCTTTATAATGTTGACATTTATAATTTTGACGACACAATATTTAACGATAACTATTACTAAAACTATAAGGGGTATAGCAGTTGTCTCATTAAATTAGTGGACAGCATAAATCATATTGCTTTAATCTCAGATTGATATGAATTTGCTAAGGGGTAATTAAATGTAACAAATCATGTAAAAAGTATCATCTTTCAAAATGTCTGTCAAAATATAATGTACAACATGTTGAATGATGTTCACTGACCCGGTAAAGGTTTTCAATTGGATTGGCGTTTTTTCTCTTTAGCATGTAGTGTAAAGTATTTCACTCGGTTTCCGTGATCATTCACGATTTAATTTCAGCGAGTGAAGAACAAATTCATTATGTATTATGTACGTTATCGTCTCGGACAGACTGAAGCCTCATGCTGAAGGCTGCCATTTTCCTCCTCTTCTTAGTTTATTTTTGTTATGATATTAATTTTTTATATATCGCAATATTGGTGTACATGCTTATGTTGCTTACAACAACGTTCGGAATGTGGCGCGACACTGTTTGAGAGGGTCCATTTTCAGTTTTGCACTGTGATGGGGCACAGCTGTATGTGTTACTTAGCGTGACGGTGAAGATGGATAGGTTAAACTATAATAGATAGCTGTCAAATTATATTACAGTGTTTCCCATACATTGGTTCACAATATCATCACTGCCCGCCACAAATTGATTTTCCAAAAGGCACCTCTTTGTAAAACAGCTTTGCAAACCTGTAGACTAGTTAGGGATGGGCATTTTTCAAACATATTGTATTCGAATATTTGGACTAGGGATGCACGATATTGCATTTTGTCCGATATTCGATATGCCGATATTTTCAAACTAATCTTGTCCGATGCCGATACCGATATATATACACATTTTCCCCCTGATTTACACTTTAATTTTACTGAAGAGAAATCCAAGTCTCTCTCCTGTACCTTTACCGTATCACACTCATGTGTTGTAGATAAGGCAATACACAAGACAAACAAAACAACATTTGATTCTACCATAAATGTATAATTTTACAAATGTAGACAGACATTCACCCCTGAAAATTAGGGAAATTATTTCACTTGGAGAATAAATGATATGCCAGTGCCACATTTTATTTTTAATTTCAGACTTCAAACTTTAGTCCTTAGGAGTAAAATAAATAAAAATAAATTTTCAAATAAAAAATGTACATCTTCTACTTGAACAGGTCTACCAAATGCTCCCCTGTTTTCCGGTGCTGATGCAGTGGCGACCCGTTCATGTAACATGTAAGGGTGGCGCTGCCAATAAAGCAACTAAAAGCTGTCACAACGAACCGCAAAAGTAATGATTATGATTATGTCAAATATAGCAAGGAGACATTTTAATTGTTTATTAATAAACAAGTGTTTTCTGTGTCGGCTGCAAAGATGAAGTTGACGATGACTCGCGATCTTCGCAGAACGGATTACATAGTTTTCTTTCGTTTTGAATTGTTCTGTTTAAAAATATGATTTCAAGCGTTCTGTAGATAATAGATATATTTCTCAGGTCTGTGAGGCAAGTAGGCTATGCTGAGTTTCGTTTCATTTATGAGACTAGCTCCAGTTCAATCGCGGCCGCCTCCGTGTCGTGATATCTATTATCTGCTTTACTTATTATTTATTAAATCCAGGCAATTGGTTGATGAAACATTGATTAAAATTAAGATACAATTAATACAAAACGAAATTCACTTAGAAAGGCTTTGTGCTTTCTGTTTGAGGTCTCTGTGGAAGTTTTAAAGCAGTCTCTTTTTATAGTGCCGCTTTCAGAGCGCTCGCGTCCGTAAGCGAGAACTGTCACTGTTTTTCCTCATAAATGCGAACATGAAAAATAAAATAAAATGAATA
Organism: Scardinius erythrophthalmus; assembly: GCF_964197995.2. Classification (NCBI taxonomy): domain Eukaryota; kingdom Metazoa; phylum Chordata; class Actinopteri; order Cypriniformes; family Leuciscidae; genus Scardinius; species Scardinius erythrophthalmus. The sequence goes on from NC_138229.1 coordinate 2,430,662, forward strand.
TTTTATGCTCTGTGGAGAGCATAGTAGCTTGGAGAGTTTACATTAGTAAGCGACAGGACATCGTCTTTCAAAACATGATCTGCACGAAAGAGAAAAAAAATGACTGAGTCATTGTACCCAGCACTTCTGAAAATGCACTTGCGAATGCGTCTCTGTCCCCAGCACATCTCAAACCAAACTGACGCCCATGCTCGAAATGCCTCCACATGTTAAGTTGCTGGCCCTCATGCACGGTCGTCACATGCACATAGGAAACACGCCACCCTAATGGCAAGGCTCATTGGCAGAAATTATCATATCGGCTGATGCCGATGATGGTCATTTAAAGCTTTTATCGGCCGATACCGATGTTGTGCCGATATCATCATGCATCCCTAATTTGGGCTCATAAAAAGCTAATATTCGTTTATTTAAAATTATGTTTAACGAGAAAGCCGTTATTTTTTAAGTTTTTTTTGTTTTTGTTTTTTTGTCACCATTTCTGAACAAGCTTACAATTAGGCAATATACACATCAAGCTTACTATATATTGAAGGGAGTGGATTGGAATCCACTGCTGCTTCAATGTATATGTAATGAGTGATTATAATCAAGGTATTAATCAATACTTTTCCTTCTATATCAAATGAGTTGAATGACTTCTCTGAAGATTTTACTTTGTTATAGAAGTTACCAGTGTGATTACTGAAATGTTCTTTTCATGTATTCATTAATGTCAGTATTTGATATCTGAATGCAGTAACAGTGCTTGCCTATTTATCCCAGCTTCCAGAAATTAAATAGGGACTTGTTTTGTGTTTGAGAATGGTCTTCAACATGTTAAAACACATAGGGGTCATTTAAGTCTAAAGTTTAAGGTACCATTTGTCAGTTAAAGCCTATAGTTTCCATTTAGGATAAAGTGTCCTATCCTGAGAGAAAGAACTTGTTATCTTGATGTTTTGAGACGAGACTCCTGTTTATAGTTAGAGCCTGGCCAAATCCAGCCTTGGAAAAGATGTGTGCCGGGTGTGTGTGTTAGTCTTCTTGCTTACAGGTTAAGGAACCACTGGCATTGTTGGAGATTGACTGAGTTGTTGTTCGAGACATGCTGGCACCCAGCAACCCAAATTTGCGACCTGGAAGGTCATGACGTGCCTAACTTCAGGGTCCGAGTGTCAGCGGCATAATCTATGGAGATATGCTTCTGTCTATCTGTATATGTGTGGAAAATTACTATGTTTATCAATTTCTTGGCCAATAAGAATCATTCAGCCTGTAAGCAATGATGTAGCTTAGACCTTGGAAATGGTATAACTGCTGTGATCTTTGTAACTGTAAGCTGGACGTCCTACGAACTCCTGTGTGAGTCTTGAAGCTGACTTCTGCTGATGAAACTGCAAACTATCTTAAGTAAAACTTTTCTTCAATTTTTTTATAAATCTGACTCCGGGTCTTCTTTCAAACATCTGGTCCTTGGGTCCTAAACTGTTAACCCCTAACAGTAGTAATGCCTTCTTTACTCGTTATATTTTTTGAAGTACGTGCATTGTTAGATATCATCATCACCAGAGCCTTCTCTAACGTTACTTTACTCAATAGCTGCTATTCATCAAAGAGCCTGTTTAACTTTTAACTATAAATGTTCTACTCTCTATATAATAAAGTACACAACCAAGCAATGAAAAAAAAGCTTGTAATTAAGACCGCAACATTGACTTACCTGTCGAGAAGAAAGCAGGCAACTTCAGGGTCTCTTTTGAAAGCTTTCTCCTGCATTAGCAATCCCGACATTAACCCTTGTTTTTGTAATCTCCGGTCACGTTTCCTTTTACGGTCTATTTTGGACTTTTTCGTCGACGAGGACTCCTTATCCTGTGACTCAGCGTATGTATGAATGAACGGTGTATAAATAACCGTGCAGTGCATCCTTTTAAACTTGCCGCAGCAGTGACAAGCGCCTCTCACTGCTCTGCTCCTCCGCGTCTGCTGGCTTCAGTCACGTGACGCTGGCTCTGAACGAAACGCGTTGTGGAAACGCGTTGGCCTAGTACTTTTTGTCCCTCGCTGCTATTATAGTTTTTCAAGATGGCGGAACTACATGGAAGCCTCCGTGGACCTACCCGTCCCATGTATATAAAGATAATAAATTCTTCGTTTACGAGGATTAGTCTGATCATTGGCAGAGGTATTTGTACACCATTGAGGGCATATTTATTAATAAAAATATTGATTTTAGATAATATAATACCTAAAAAGCTACACATAGTCCCTTTAAAGCCAAGCTACTTTCATAGTACCTAAAACCCAGGGTTGGCGGAAACTAAACTGAAACATAGCTGGCTAGCCACCTAAACCGGCTTCATGGTACAGGCCCCTGAAGCATTACAAAGAACATGGGTTAACCCCCCGTGTAAAAACATCCGGTGGCCGTCAGAAATCAGACAAGCGCCTGCTCACGTATGATGACATCTGTCGTGTGGTATCATTCATCGTCAACTTCGCGGAGCTTCACGGACTGGTTCTTCCAGGTCGAGTCCCTGGCTACAAATGTTTTGATATCAAGTTGCTGCCCTCTCATTACACCAAGGCCACAGTTTTTTGTGCCTATGAACAGACAGTTATGTCAGGAGGTAGGTATTCTTTATTAATGAGCATTTCAGTGCTGAATTGATAAACCTATTATGCTGAAAAATAACTTAACAATGTGATAATGAATGTGTAAGGAACCTGTGCTTTGTCATGTCTCTTATTGTGAAAATTGTTAGTTCATGTTCCTTTTGTAGTTCTGTTCATGGTCTTTGTAGTTTTGTTTGCTAATTAGACTCACTCTCTCAGGTGTCCAGTGTTATCTAATTAGTCCTGTTATTTAACCATGGTGTTCTTTCTTACCTGGACGGATTATTGTTTGAATGTTAGTTTGTTCTAATGTTCATGTGGACGTGCCCTTCATGGTTCATTGCTATGGTGAAGCTCTACGCTCTATGTCACGTGTTCTACGCTCAAGCCGTGGTTTACTGTTTTGAGCAATTAAACATAATTTTTATCTGCATCTAGATCCTGACTCTAACTTGGTTCTTGGAGCACGTTACAGAATGTCATTCATTAGTTTGCACATGTAGCCTATGCTTGCTGAGTGATCTTTAGTGAAAGGCTTGTCAGTTAATGATAGACTGTAATTGATGGAAATTTTGGCATAAAAGTGCATTAATAGTGCATCAAAACCAAATTGAGGAAGTTCTTCCCAAACTTTGTTTTATCAGAACATCGGGTGGTCAACATTGTGACCTTTCGGCGCCTGTGGAAGACCCTTGTGCCCTTCATAGTCCGGACGAAGCCAATGACTGACTTGTGTTGGGAATGCCAAAAAAACAACTCGACCATCTACAAGTCTGCCAACCTGACCGAAGCAGAGAAATCCGAGCGATGCAGAAACCAGGAAGACCACCTCATGAAAGTTATATTACAACGCTCACTGTATCAGGAAGACATGGTTCAGAAAGCCAAGGATACTGTAAAAGACCATGGCATTCATGAACTCGGTCCTTGTGATCCATGCTCCAGAGAAATCACAATGCATTACTCGTTTGATTTTGCCCAGCAGGTGCATTTTCCCTCCAATCCACTTCAGCCCGATCCTGTGTACTTATTGACCCCTTGAAAATGTGGCTATTAACCGTTAATTAACCGTGAGGCTATTCCAAGACAGGTTAACTACCTTATCGATCACCAAAGGGCCAATTGCTGTGGTGTCATTCCTTGATAATTTCTTCACTCAATATGGCATGGGTGAAAAGCATGTCCAGCTACATTGTGACAACTGTGTAGGCCAGAACAAGAACGATACTGTGCTACAGTACCTGCTATGGAGAGTTCTTCATGGATTGCATGAAACAATTTAATTGAACTTCCTCATTGTGGGCATTTGACTTGGTGAAACAAAGCTATCGCCGAAAGATGGTATCATGTCTGGACGATATTGCTGATGTTGTTCGAAGCAGCACACTGACTGGAGTTAACATCCCGCAACTGGTTGGACGGGAAGATGGGGAAGTCATAGTGAAGCAGCGTGATAGACAGTCATTCCTGAAGCCATTCTTCCGACATCTCCCGGAAATAACCCGACACCAGCATTATCGGTATGTAATTTATGGTACTATAATACTAATGGCGTATCTATTATGCTCAAGTGCGGTGTGTGTGGGTGTGTGCTTCTGTGTTACATGGGTATCTGCATATAATAGTGAATGGATCTTTTACAACTAGTTTTCCCCAATCTTCTGTGTTTTTCAGAATGAGCAGTGACCATCCTGGCTGGGTACTTTACAAGGCCTTTGCCACCTCTGAGGAACAAGGAATATGCTTGCTCCAAGAGGACGCACCACCAATCCAGAGACCCCCTGTCATCAAGCCCCCTGGCCTGGATTTGAACAGAAAGACTTATCTGTACCAAAAGAAATACAAAGGACATTACATGCCCAAAACCGCCAGTTGAGAAAGTAAGTTGTCCCTCTCCCTGCCCAGCTAAGAAGGAAAGAGCTGAAATGTGAATTTAATGTGCAATTTGAATCTGAATGAGTGTATTTATTGTGTATGGATGTGAGTGAGTGTATTTGTCTGCAAGGAGAATCCATTACAATGTGTTTGATTTATTTTAACCCAATATTTAACTGTTGGTATCTCCTTTATGAATTTGTTACACTGTTATTGTCAACTAGCCTAGACAAAGATATGACTGCATAGGCTAGCATTATTTGTTCTCGGTTTCCTTGTCTCTCTGGCTCTCTCACACAGACACACCCTCTCTCTCACACAGACACACACACACACACACCCACCCACCCTCTCTCTCACACACACTCATGTCTGGTTCACTATCTTTGTGGGGACTCTCCATAGACGTAATGGTTTTTATACCGTACAAACTGTATATTCTGTCCCCTTACACTAACCCTACCCCTAAACCTACCCATCACAGGAAACATTCTGCATTTTTACTTTCTCAAAACAACTCATCCTGTGTGATTTATAAGCCTTTTGAAAAGTGGGGACTGCTGGCTGGTTCCCACAATGTAGGTGATCTCAGGTTTTACTATTCTTATGGGGACATTTGGTCCACACAATGTAATATAAACAAGGGCACACACACACACACACACCCTCTCTCTCAATCAAAAAAATGTAGTACCTCTTAAATTTTTCTGATTTTAGTAAATTTTTGTAAAAGTGCCTTTTAAATTATTTATTCAAATATAAACTTTAAAATAATTTGAGCTTCAGCCTGGTTTAATAGCATTTATATATATTAATGTCTTTGGTCAAATTAAGTTGTAAAATAAATAGTTTATCCCTTTAAATGCAATGGATTTTGAAAGATAAACTAAAAAAAACAGGCAAAAAAAAAACGTTCAAAGCGATTTTCTCAGGTTTTCAATTGGAAAAAGAGGGCAGACGACCATAATTCAAATGTGTAAATCTTTACAACCATTCAAGGTATGACTTTGACTAGGATATCATTCAAAATGTTGATTACTGTAATTAAAATCAAAATTCTGTCTTATGACCATGGTTCATAAAGACCACATATTTGAACTTCGTTATATCATAGAAATGTTTAGCAGACTAGAAAAGGCAAAACTGCACCTAAAGCCCATAAACACATGAACTGACCAGCAATGACACGCCACACACTCCAGTAATTTTCAATTTTTATTTTCTTTATTTAGATTTACATAATCCACTTAACTTCCCTGTTTGCATGTGAGAAAGTGATGTTTGTGCCCTGTACAGTCCAGTCCCTCTCGTGTACTCTGAGGGAAGGAAGCGAGTGCAGGAGGGAAGGAACGAGATGGGAATGAGGAGAGTAAAGCGCAGAGGTTGGGCTAACAGTGGGAGACGAGTCGTTCAGCGGTTTATAACTTGTCCAGGAAGTTGTCGAGTGCCGGCATGCCCTCCTTCAGGCCCTTGCGTTTGCGTGTGTCGGCGACGATCTGGAAAGGCTTGGATGCGGCGTCTTTGGGGTCGCCGGGCAGAATCTGCCAGTGGTCGAACACACACTGAGGGAATGCCTGACCGCCGGTGTTGGAGCGCAGGTCAGCTGTGAAACCTGCACACAGACAGAGGACATCAGCAAAGAAACAGACACGCTTTTATATTAAATCAAATGTGACTTAAATGACTTCTAATACAACGCTTTTGTCTGATTAAAAAAAGAAAAAGGTCATTAAATGCAATGAAGAAAGCAGCAGTTTAGGAGGAATCGGAACGGTTACTCACCGAAAGACTCGTTGACGGGAAGGAAGGCCTTAACGACAAACATGGGCGTTCCCATGACCTGTGACTCCTCGAACACGTGGCCTCGTTTCCTGTTCAACACGCCGTAGATGCCGCCGACCACCTGCTCTGGGCACTGTGTGTGTGAGAGAGAGAGAGAGAGAGAGAGAGAGAGAGAGAGATGCGGGTGAGAAACACTCAACCATATAGTGATGGAGTATATGCTAGTATCATATCATATGATAAACGCTAGTATCATATCTCAAGTTCAGTATTTGTATTGAATCGTGACGAGTGTATTATGACACCCCTAATTATAATTTAATATTCAAAATGAATGTCCAGGAACACTTGTCCTTCAAGACAACACTGTAGATCTGACTGTGTTCATGTCTGTGGAGGTCTCAGATATTAGTGGTAGGGGTTATCCATCACTTCATCAGAGTGGTGCATGATTTCTCATCATAGACCAGCCAGGACATGAACAGGGTTCCCACACCTCGGCTAACTTCAAGTTCAAGGACTTAATGTGGGACACATTTCAAGTGAGAGCAAGTTTCAGCCTATTTTTGCAATGTTTCACGCCTGTCTGCGAAATATTGAGGTACTATTGTAGTAGTTTCATACGAGCGTGAACGTCATGGCAACATACAACACAAAGTACCTCGCGCGGGAAACACTTAATGTAGCACGTAAATGTGAGTAACTAACGTAAATCAAGCATGAATGCTAGCTAGTGTGCGTAGGCCACGAAGTGTTGGCACATAACATTAGCGGACCGGAGGAAATGTGGATTTTTCCCCAGAAAACTTCAAATTCAAGCACTTTCGAGGACCTGTATCTGTGTGTGTTTATCATCAAAACCTTTCCAGGGCCTGAGATCATGCGGCAGCTTTGTGGAACGGTATGCGATGCGTTAGTGTACGACCGAATCCTGAAAAAAAAAGAAGCTAACTTCCACTGTTGTACCATGTTTGACACACGTCACATGCTATCCTGACATTGAGTCTTTACGGGAGGTGTGTGAACACACTCACAGATTCCGGAAAATCACTGGCAGAGTGAATGAACCAAAAATCAAACGATCCTGAGACACATTATCCGTGTATTTTCCGGAATCTCAGTGTGAAAGGTGTGGAAGCTCGTTTCCGCCACAGAACAAAACATTTAAAAAGATAATTGCGACTTTTTATCTCTTAATTGCGTGTTATAAAGTCAGAATTGCGTGAAAAAGTCGCAATTGCGTATTATAAAGTCAGAAATCAGAATTCTGACTTTTCTTGCAATTGCGACTTTATATCACGCAATTTTGACTTTATAATACTTAACTGGCAGATATAAAGTCAGAATTGTGAGATATAAACTATTCTGAGGTAAAAAAAAGAAAAAAGAAACTTATTTTTCCTTAGAATTGGACTTTATCTCACAATTCTGAGAAAAGATGTCAGAATTGCGAGATATAAACTCGCAATTGTGAGAAAAAGTCACAATTATATTTTAAAATGTTTTATTCTGTGGCGGAAACAAGCTTCCATAGAAAGGGCCTTATGTTTATTTCCACAAACTTTCCAGGGTCTTGAATTTTTCTCAGTTTCACAAACCCGTGGGAACCCTGATACACAGAACCGTTAGATGAACTTCATACAGCTCATGATTCTTGCAGGTGAATCTCACCTGAATCTCCACCAGGTAGACGGGCTCCATGAGTCTGGGCTCGGCTGTGATCTGGCAGGCGTACAGGACCCTGCGGGCCGTGGGGATGATCTGGCCACCGCCGCGATGGATGGCGTCCGTGTGGAGAGTCACGTCGTGGATGTCGAAGCGGACGGCACGCATGTTCTCCTCGCACAGCACACCCTGAGGAGAGAGAAACGAGACCGTGAGCATGCGTCCTCCTCACTCGCAACACTTCAATATCTCAGCAGATCAAGCGGAACATCAGGAGCAAGAAAGTAAAAAAAGTAGTCTTAAAATATTAGCATTAATATTTATAAAAATATATAATTCGGGGTGTAATGATACATCATTATAGTCACAATATAAAAATGCGACGATGATGATGATTCGTGATTGACTAATTTTATGCAAGGCTCCGCTTTCTGTCTTTTCAAAGACATCGTAAAATCATGTCTGATCCAAATCTTCTGAAGAGACACGAAGGCTTAATATGATGAACAGATTTACAACGCGCGTACTGTAGATAACATGCATGTTCAAATGCTTAAGTGACATGCAAAAACATGAATGAGAATGCAAAATTATAAAAAATCTTGATGAGTAACCCTTTAGAGTTCAGGAATAGTCATTTTGACATGCTTTCTTGCAATTAAAACGGATTGATTGCATTGATCCTCTGAGGACGACGCGCTGGAACGGCCCTCAAAATAAAAGTGCAAACAATTTATCACCATATCACATTTAGTTTTAGAAGTATGATTATTCAAAGTATTTTAGATGGTTTATTCTTAAGTGCATTAATAGCACTGGGAGAGTTTGTGCAAGAGAGAAAAAATTTGTTCTAAGTTTCACATTACTACAATAAAATACTAGATATACTGTTGATTATATTGTATAATGCAGTGGGGGAATATTTGTGGGTCCTGATAGTAATAAACTTTATTTTGGCTAAGAAATATTGCGATATATCATGAGTTCAGTATCAAGATTTGTATCAAATCGTTGCTCATCTATCGTGACACCCCTAATTATTATAAAATCTAAACCTGAGAGATTTCAGTCTCTCCACTTAAAGTCCATTAGGAGTGTCAAAGGCATCGTGAGATAATCAGGTCTAATCCAAACCCAAGTCTTCTGAGACACAAAGGCTTTAATATGTTATTGAAGGCTAAAAATATTGTGATTATCATATCACGAGTTCAGTATTTGTATTGAATCGTGACGAATGCATCATGACACCCCTAATTATAATAAAATATTCAAAATGAATGTCCAGGAACACTTGTCCTTCAAGCCAACACTGTAGATCTGACTGTGTTCATGTCTGTGGAGGTCTCAGATATTAGTGGTAGGGGTTATCCATCACTTCATCAGAGTGGTGCATGATTTCTCATCATAGACCAGCCAGGACATCAACACAGCCGGTGTGTATATATAGTGCAGCCCTAACGCAAACCAAATCTTATTTGATTCTGAGCATCTCTCACCTCTTTAGTGGCCCACTGGAACCCAGCAACAACGCTGTCCTTGATCTCGTTAAGGTACTGCACTCCCTTGGTCACGTCCACCAGGACATTGGGTCCGGTTCCGTCGGGTCCAAAGCACCAGATCTTACGGGCCTCTGTGACCTCCCACTCGTATTTGTCGGCCAGATAACGGGCGCGGGTCTTGAGCTCCTGACGGGACGACACCTCACCCTTGTCGATGTCTTCGGCGAGACCGTCTGGGAACGGTCTGGCCTTCATGTAGAGACGGTTGTGTTTGTTGGGGGACTTGGACAAGCACATCTGGTCTGATTCTGCACTGACCGTCTCCCTGTATGACACAACGGGGTCCGATTTCTGTTGGAGAACAAGGTCGACGGGTCATAGGTTACATCAGGTTAGTTGCATTTCAATTTACTGCTAAATCAGCCTCACAGACTGAGTGGAATACGACAGATACAAAACACTAAAATTTAACAAGTTTTTCCTGGGTCCATCTTACAAAATCACTAAAGAAACTAGTTAGTTAAAGTGCCCATATTATGCACATGTACAAGTTCAGAATTAAATTTTTTGGGGTCTGCTAGAATACACTTTATAAACTGTATAGCCTATTGCTGCAGCACTGCCTGAAACACTGTTTTAGGGTACGCTTAAAACGGACAAGTTTTTGCTTTAAGTTCTCCACTTTTAACCAGATGGTGCAATTTTCTCAGGTTTGGCCAATAAAGCAAATACTCGTTTTATTCTGCATATTTTAGAGCGAATTATTCAGCTATAGTTTTGTGTGGGTGTGTTGCTATGGATGTCAAGAGTGTGGTTTGTATGAGTGTAATATGTGTGTGTAATATTGGATAGAAAAACTACAGCAAATCACAAATCCAGCCACTGTGTCCCAGTGAGTTTTGCTGCCATCTAATGCGGAAAATCTGGTACTGCACCCAAACAAAATCTTACTGAAAGCTCATTTTTTCACATTTCAACTTGTTTAGATTTATGGCTTTGATTTTCTAGCAGTTTTAGAGTTCATGTTTCATAAAATATATATTTAATTTGAAACAGTTAAATCATTTTCATAAACTTTTTTTTCTCTTCTTCACTTCAACAATAATCTGTCAAGGGTCTTAAAAATGTGAAGTTTAGGAGCACAGACTTAGGTTTGGTCTCATTTTAATGAGTTTTGACACCGACATTTATGTCCTCTATGATGACCCATCTGTAACTTTTTTTTAAAGTGACACACCAGGATTAAAGACAGTTGTTCATGCACAAACCTTAAGTGGAATGCAAGCGTGGTCCTCCTCCAGATCTTTAAGGCAGATTTCCAGGTGAAGTTCTCCAGCACCAGCGATGATGTGCTCTCCAGACTCCTCAATGATGCACTGCACCATGGGGTCGGACTTGGCCAGACGTTTGAGTCCCTCCACTAGTTTGGGCAGGTCAGCAGGATTCTTGGCCTCCACCGCCACTCGCACCACAGGGCTGACGCTGAACTTCATCACGCGCATGTTGTGGGCCTGCTCGAAGGTCGTGATGGTCCCGGTCTTCACCAAAAACTGGTCCACACCAACCAGACCCACGATGTTACCGCATGGCACGTCTTCAATGGGCTCAACGTAACGACCCATCATCAAGATGGTCCTGGAATTGACATTCAGGGTCAGAATGGAGGTACACTTTTTTTTATATACCTGGTTTAAGAGCTAATCATGTTAATCAGAAATTTTGGCAATGAATATATACGGCAGAAACCAAAACGCCAAATATTTTTAATGCATTATATACAGCTCTGTTTGAGTTTGATTTAACTATTTTTCAGTTAACAAAACACTAGGGCTGGGCAACGATTAATCACATCCAAAATTAAAGTGTGTTTACATGTGTGTGTACTGTGTATAATAATTTTGTATATACATACACATGCATGTATAAATTTAAAACATTTATATAAAATATTTATATAGAATATAAATTATGCATACAGTATATAGATGCAAATATTTCTTGCATATATACACGCACATTTATATATACAAAATTATTAAACAGAACACATATGTTAACGCACACTTTTATGTTGGATGCGATTAATCATTGTCCAGCCCTACTAAAAACATCATATTATTTGAGTACATCAGTAGTGTTAATGCATCTGGAGCGCTACAAACCTCTGGATGGGTTTTATGTAAAGATCCTCCTTCTTCCCAGGGGTGAAGTTTGGTCCCATGATACGCACTTTCAGCCCAGTGGACACGACACCGGAGAACACACGGCCAAAAGCGTAGAAACGGCCCTTATCGGTGGTCGGCACCATTTTTGAGATGTACATCATGAGGGGAGCCTTCGGGTCGCAGTTCTTAACACCTGTGACGAGAACAACCAAATCAGACATGCAAGAGATAGTCAAAGGCTAACCGTGCATTACAACTATTTTAATGCATAACGCAGAAGCAAAGAACCACCCGACATGGTGCATGCACACCTAGCTCTGGATTCTCCCACTTATACCATCATTTACAAGCATTGACAAGTTAAAGCTGTTAGTAGCACAATATTTGACCGGAAGGGTAAGCATTACGGTTATTTTCATCAGTTACGGCTCATTAGATACAGATCATTTTCCCGGCTTTAGATCAGACACTGATAAAGTTAATTTCAATTAATTATTGAGAGAGAGAGATGAGTGAAGTGATCTCGTATAAGACGACTATCGTACCCATGGCAGCTTCATCATCTCCAGGTCCTTCGTAGAGCAGCTCGCAGCGGTACCTCTGGGCCGTGACGGGAGAGGGCAGGTGGATGGTGATCATCTGAAGCAGAGCCTCTCCGGCGGGCAGCCAGCGGCGCATCACAGCCTTCAGCAGAGGCTTGCCTTCCTTCTCCTTATCCTCGGCGTCCAGCTTGATGTCCAGCTTCTCGATCAGCTTGGCGGTGTCCTCCTTCTTGAAGTTCATGATGGCATCGAACACCTGGAGATTGAGGAAGTGAGGTATGATCACCAGAGTATCGAAAAAAACTGATTCGAGGCTTCGGTTAGCAATAGAACTGAACGATTAATTGCATTTGCGATAGGGTTGGGTACCGTTCACATTTTAACCGGTATCTGAAATTCGGTGCCGGTACCCAACTGTACCTTTTTCAGTACTTTAGGGATGTTTACCTCAACTAAAGAACACCTGGAGATTGAGGAAGTGAGGTATGATCACCAGAGTATTGAGAAAAACAGATTTGATTGAGGCTTGTTCGTAGGGTTGGGTACTGAACTTGGTACTTTTAATGGCACTGACTCGGTACTACCGAGTACCAATTCACTCGATCAAATTTTGGTACCCGAGAACACATCTGGACGCGAGACTAAATACGAATCCTGCATGTTGTGCGTGAATGAGTGGCACAGATGCGCGGTTCATTTACCACACAAGCGCATGTGACGCTCAGTGTTTTTCGGCCTCTTCAGTCTCACTATATGAGAACATGAATGCATTTCCAGAGCCGCTCTGAGTCTCACTGAAGTTCATCAGCATATCGCTATATCAACACACGGAAGCTCAAAAGGTCTTCACCACAACAAGAAGTTTTTTTTATTTTAAGTCAAAATAAAAGTTCGGTTTAACTTAATATTACTGTTGTACAGTAGAATTTAGATATCTTAATTTAATAATAATCCTACTACTACTACTACTACTAATAAATTATTTTAAGGAATAAATCACACTTTCATCCATGTTGTAATTTTAACAGTATAAAGCTCAGTTGTCCCGCATGTTTGAAAAAAAAGAAAAAGTTTAATTTCATATAAAAGATCAATTAAATTAACGTTTTATGTCTTCATTTGATTACTAGAAAATTCACAACCGAATTTGTGGAAAACAACATTTCAGAGAATTAAAAAAAATATATACTAAAACTGTGTTTTTTATTAATATTCAAGTATCAGACATTGGCAGACAGCGACGAAGGAAGCTCTGGCATAATGTCAACAACACTTCTACAAATGACTTAGTTTCTTTACAGTTATTGAGGTAAACATGCCTTAAGTACCGTTGGGTACCGGCACCAAATTTCAGGTACCGATTAAAATGCAGGTCCCCAACCCTAATTGTTCGGTTCTGTAAACTGATTTATACCTTGAAGATTGGGTCCAGGATGAGCTGGGCGAAGGTGCGGGGCAGTTTCTTTCCTTCAGGGTTGGTGGCGGACTTGCTGAATTTACCATTGGCCGGGTCAAAGTACCTGGAAGAGGAGCAGAGGATGAGTAACACGCAACCGCTGAATTTAATAAGCACGAGTAATTTATAAGTTCAAATTTTTGGGTTCACAAGTTATTTCAGCAAGATGCATTAATCAGATGATGGGTAAAGCCTGCTTAATGTTACAAAAGATTCATTTTTTTTAAATCTTTTGAACTTTCCATTCATCAAAATACTGAAAAAAATTAAATATTTTCATAATTGATAATCAAATGTGTCTTGAGCAGCAAATCAGCATATCATACAAACCTGATGAAGGATCATGTGACAGTGTAGACTGCAGTAATGATGCTGTACATTCAGCTTTGATCACAAGAATAAATTACAGTTTACTATATATTCACATAGTAAACTTGAAATTGCAATATTTCATAATATTGATTAAATTTTTTTAAATCAAATGAACAGCATTGCTGAGCATTCGAGAACTTTTGACGATTATTCAATTCACATGAATGAATAAAATGATATTTATGGTTCATTTCGTTGTGTTATCCTGGTGAGTCTCACCTGTCACCCCAGAGTTTCTTCATCATGTCCTCCACTTTCTTACAGCGCTCAGCCGGGCTCAGCTGACCTTCACCTTTAGCAGCAAACTTGGCCACGTACATCTCAGCAAACTGCTTCAGAGTGAAGGCCCAGCCGTGCAGACCGGAACCAAAACCCACGGTACCGATCACTGGATCAATCTGAGAGAACGCAGAGTAAACACGGATCAGAAATCAGCCTAACTACATCACTGCTCTAACGCCATTGGCTATCGCTATTAAAAATCACGGTAACACTTTACAATAAGGTTCATTAGTTAACATGAACAATACTTCTACAGCATCAATTAATCTTAGTTCATATTAATTTAAACATTTACTAATACGTTATTAAAATCAAAGGTTGTATTAAGTTAATTCGATTCACATTTATATGTATCGCGCTTTTCACAATACACATTATTTCAAAGCAGCTTTACAGAAAGTGCACGAGTCCACATTACATCGCAGGGAGTTTGATTGACAGGCGATCTGACCAATCATAATCCGCCATTTTTGTCCGACAAAGCGGTCAGGAGTGTTAGTAGATTAACGGAGGATTTGAACTTGAAAAACAGTAACATTCCTTATGTTCATTAGGGATGGGACTTTTTCTCGACAAAACGATCGACATTCGACACATGCTTCACTCGACAAAAAAAAATAGTGTCGACATGTCGAGGGGGCGGGGCTTGTGGGATTTCCAAATTGCATTTTTTTTTGGCTTTTAATTTATTACATTTCCTCGGTTACTTTAACCTCGGTTCCCTGAGAGATAAGGGAACGAGTATTGCGTTGCAAACGCTATGAGAAAACTCCTTTTCTCGAGAAAAGAATGACCATGGTGTGTAAACAGAAGCAGCAGCGGAAATAAGCACGATCCGCGAGTGCTGAACGTTCTGCACAGCTTTGATGGGTGCGCAGGAGGACACAAGTGGGCGGCGACAGCTCCTTACAGTGGCGGGAGTTTTTTCCCCAGCGCCGTCAACAGAAAGAGCGTTAACTGTGGCCAGGTACGTACACACCGCCGCCGACTTGGGCTGCAAAGAAGCTCTGGCCGCCCTGTCAAGGACGCTTGTCAAAAGGACGCCTGGCCGGGACTCGCTCTATCTCTCTGCTCGTGCGTGCTTAAAATTTCATATTTTGTTATGAACATTCACCCGCCAGTGTGGCGGATAGCCTTTTGAGATTTACTCGCCAAACAGAAAATCTACCCGCATTTGGCCTTAATTTCGGACCCTGATGTAGAATATTTTCCACCCTCCGCTTTGCTGCTGCTCTTTAAAAAAAAAAAAAAAAAGAAAAAAAAAAGGCAGACAATCCGACAAAAAGTCGACACATGGGCCTCGACAGTCGATTTCCCAAATCCCGTGTCGTTCCCATCCCTAATGTTCATTCATGTTTATTTTATGCTATAAATAAACTAGAAGGAAGATGATCGGTTCACGGGCAGCTTTAACTGAGCCAGACACATTTAAGAGCCACAAAACGGTATTTATTGTTAAATTTCTTTTTTTTTTAAATGACAATTTTAATATGAGACTTTGTTTCATATCAAAAGTAAGCTGGTCTGTCCTGTCTCAGTGTGTTGTCAGTGTCCTCTCTGCTCTGCGTGTTTCACTGTGTGAGAACGTGTAGTGTGAGAGAGGCGTGGCTTGTCAGACATAGCAACAGTAACTAAAGGGGGCGGGTCTTTGCGAACGGTCAATTTACAGTGATCTGTTATCAGAGGAAACCGTCTAAGTTATGCATTTCAGAAATGTGCATATACAAAATCACTGTTAGCTAAAAACGTATTAATTTAAACAATGTAATTTGATGCAGAAACGATGAGCTCATTGAAGTAATGAATACTTGTTAGTTAAAGGTATAGCGGAGGATTTTTTACTTCCGGGTGGATCACCTATACTATTGGTCCTCCTAACTGTCAATCATTCTGGTGAATCAAATTTTTCAAAAAGTTGAGAGGACAGGACTGATCTAAAATTCAGAAAGATCCTCCGCTATACCTTTAAGAAATGATAATTAAATTTAGAAAATAGCATATTTGCATCATACCTCAAAAAATGCACCGTAAACTAACATGAACAATGTATTTCTCATTGTTAGTTAATACGTTAATATTAACTAATGAACCTTATTGTAAAATGTTACCAGTATCCCTACAGGTCTTAGATATTGGGTTAGTAGTGGTTCGTCAGCTCATCAGAGTGGTGCATGATTTCTCCTCATAGACCATTTCAGCATGTTAAAGGTCAAGTGAAGGAGTGCATGTTCTCACCATGATGTTTCCCATGGGTCCATTCTCGTCCTCTCCGTACGTGGAGATGATCACGTTCACGTTCTCCACGATACGCTGGAAGGTTTGGTAAAGCTCTTCAGGCTCCAGCTGCAGCTCCAGCAGGGCCCGGTCCATCTTATTCATCATCAGCACGGGCTTGATGCGCTCGGCGATGGCCTGTCTCAGCACCGTCTCGGTCTGCACGCACACACCTGGGCACAAAGCACACTCAGCATCCTGTAGATTCAGCAACGGCACATTTTAAACCCCATGAAGGCCATAACTAGGGCTGCACGATATTGAAGAAAAATGCGATAACTCATTAAATAATGCGATACGATAATGCGAGACACGGAAGGCAAAAACATCGTTTTTTTCACTGGTCAATTTTGAGATTTTTGGATATTTGTCTTCAATAACATGTCTTCTTTCAGACTTGTGGTGTAAAAAAGTCTGAAATACACATTTAGGTCTTTATTTTATTACACTTTGTCTGTTTGCGTCTGTAGATTTCTCATAAATTCAACAAAAGTTGGCTTTCTAAATCACATACACTGTTAGAAAGCTCTCTCTCCTGTACAGTGCTGTCGGATCCAAATATGGTAATTTACTTTTTATCAGCAACCAATCGTGAAAGTAAAAGGGCTGAATGCGCAATCTCATTGGCTGATGATAAATCTTTAAAGGTCCCGTTGCATGCGATTCCATGTTTCAAACTTTAGTTAGTGTGTAATGTTGCTGTTAGAGCATAAATAATATCTGTAAAATTATAAAGCTCAAAGTTTAATGCCAAGCGAGATATTTTATTTAACAGAAGTTGACTACAAAAAACGGCTCGATTGGACTACACCCCTCTACATCCTGCATTAGTGACATCACCAGAACCGTTTCTTGACTAACCTCCGCCCACAGGAATGCTCCCTCAACTCTACTGGCGCACTTCTTATAACTTAGCCTACTGTGTTTACTCAGCTCTTACGGTGATTTTCTGAAGTAAAACTGACGCTTCATCTTTTGTGTGATGTACAATAAACTTTATTATACTCATCAGTATATGTTTGATCATCATTCAGACAGCAGACTTGTAGGCTATTAGTAAGTAATGGATACATAGCCTACAAGCAGATGACAAATACGTTATAATAACCGTAATTAAACTACTAAACCATACCTGTTTCATCTCTATACAGCACTCTGACTCTGTAGGCATTATTGTCCGACTCGAAATGAACACCGTTACTGAGAGTTTCTGATATTATCATCATTCCGTGAGATGAAATTGTCCTGAGAGACTGAGCGCGAGCTCATGAAGCTCCGCCCCCTGTGTCGTCCAGCAGCACCTCATTTGCATTTAAAGGGGACACACTGAAACGGCTCGTTTTTCTGAGCCCCAAAAAATGTCAATTTAAACATGCTGTAAAAAATGATCTGTTGGGTATTTTGAGCTCAAACTTCACATACACACTCTGGGGACATCAGAGACTTATTTTACATCTTGTGAAAAGGGGCATAGAACGGGACCTTTAAAGCCCGTTTTCTCAAAATGACTTTTCTCTCTGAAATCTCCACTTCAGTAGCACAGATATACACCAAAGTTTCCAGTCTTGTACCTAGTTATATTATTAGGATTTGTAAATATATTGTTCCTAGCCTGATTTATATAACATTTTATTCCAAAAAACATGGCAAATAATTTTAAGGCTATTGACAGTATATTCTTGATTTGCAGGATAACAAAAGTAGATACCCATAAATCCCTCTGTAATTTTTCCCCCTCATCTAATAATGTGAACACAATGAAAAAATAACTATCCAATACTCAGATTTCTTTTTTTATATGCAAATTAGTGCATATTTAATTAGATATGGCCTAATTTGCATATTTAAACATTAAATTACAGAAAACTTGTAATACATTTTTTTTTCTCATCTTAATGTAGATAATCAACTGGGAAAGTTTCATGGTGATATCTGCTAGTTAAAAGTTTTACCCTATTCACCTGTACACTACTCGCCTTAAAACGTCAAAATCAAGCCCTTCAACAACCTTGTACGATCCCTTGTATGAAATCGTTTCTTTTTAAGACCGAATTTGGCGATTCATTCAGTGCTACACATTAATGACAGTATGATGCACGGTAAACACTTACCAGAGACGCAGTCCACCACAACCAGAGCTCCGTCTGTGACACGCAGAGCAGCCGTGACCTCCGAGGAGAAGTCCACGTGGCCGGGAGAGTCGATCAGGTTGATGAGGAAACCCAGCCCATCCTTGCACTGCTTGATGAAGGCCATGTCATTCTCGTTCAGCTCGTAGTACAAGGAGATGGCGCTGTTGAAGAGGCACAACAGAAGAGGACTCAACAACACGCTCTTCGTACATCAGCATTAGACACGCGACTGTGCTTTAGTTTCTGTTCTAGTGAGCATGTCAGACAATTGGTTTGGGTTGTGTTAAACCCTATTCGCACTGATTAGTATCATCTGAGGACCTCGTGTGATTTAGAAATCAATGAATGTCATGTGGTGCATTCGCACAGGATCAGCGAAGCCTGTGATTTTACACATTTACTGACTCATCTTTTATAGGTCTCTATCACCAATTATAGGTCTAGCTGTATGATATATCATAAACAGCATGTGGTGAGGAACATTCCTCTGCTATACATATCCTCCATCTAATCATTCTTTTTGTTTTCGTGCTTCTGATGATTTTCAGCTTTCTCTTTCTGCAAATTGTATAGTTGTATCATATGGTGTATAGCAATATTAACAAGCACCCAAAACACTTCAAAACACTCCAACACAGCCTTTATTCTTCATGAACGATGGATATAAAGGTGCACAGGAAACAAAAACCTTAATATATACAACCGTGTCAAATCATAGCGATGCCGATTCGCACGGCATTAATATCATCACAGGACCTCGTGTTCGGTGAAATAAGGAAGGTCACTTGCGGGGGGATTTTTACTTTACAAATCAGAGATGCCGATTCGCACAAGATTAAGATCACAGACGACCTCCGCAATTATTAATAATAACTAGAGGTCACTAGTAGGGATGTAAACGGTTAATCGATTATCGATTAATTGTCGACAAGAATTTACTCGATTAAATAAAATTATTGTCGGTTAATTGAACATTGCGAACGTGCACGAGATTCTCGCGGGCGGCGAGAGACCCGACACAAACTTGAGGCGGCAAAAAAGAAACCAAACATGAGGCGGTCAAAACGGAGGGGAATGTGGGAGCATTTCAGAAACAGAGCTGCCAGCTAGAGGTCTGCATTCCCGCGGCTGTCCCGCGGGATCCGCGGGACCCGACCAGATATTTTGCGCCGCGGGATTAAATTTCCGACTAAAAAACGGTAGCGGTCGGTAACTCTGGTGTAATTTGAACGGGAGCGGTCGGTCATTCAATATCACGTTCCCGACGCCGACGTTCTTTCAGAACAGCATATCTTCGCTTTACCTAATCTTAATCTTATCGACCAACAGGGTCTGCCATGTAGGCTAATCAGGACCGTTATGCACGCGCTGCACGCACGGACCAGTAACGGTTCTTTCTGTCATGCATTGATTGTATTTGCCTAACAGCAAAATGTTACGAATTTTGATAATACGAATAAAAATAATAGCCTACACTTCTTTTTTTTCGCTGCGATATTTTTTCCCCTACTACTGTCTGCAGCAAAATGTTAAATTTTGTATATTGACAAGGCGAATAAAATAATAATAAAAAAATGTTTGTGCAGACTACATTTTTATTTTCTCTGTGAAAATGTAGGCTACATGTGAAATTCTGGGAGATCTATATTAAAGCGGGATGGTCGGGTCGGGAAGAAAATTATTCTAAGCAGACAGCGGGTGAACAAATAGTGTATATATAGCGGGAACGGGTGGGTGCGGGATATAACCCCAGCGGGAGCGGGCGGGAGCGGGACCTAAAAAACAGTCCCGCGCAGACCTCTACTGCCAGCCCTCACACATCACACCACACATCCATTATCTCATGCACAGAAAAATCGCGAAGCTAGACAGAGGCGGGGTGCGTTTCCCGAAAGCATCGTTGGCCAACTATGGTCGCAAGTTCATCGCAATGTCCATTGAACTCTATTGGTAACGACGGAACTTGCGACCATAGTTGGCCAACGATGCTTTCGGGAAACGCACCCCAGGTTAGCTATGATATATAAAAACTCAGCTCTCAGATTCTGTCAATTTTATTACGAAATTCAAACAATAAATACCGTTTTAGCGCTTGTAAATGTTAAGTGACAGATCCCTAGCGCACGTGAACCGATCATCTCAAACGTTACTAGCTAATAGTAAAAAAAAAACACGAACACTGTTGAAAGATACAGTACAACTTACCGAAATGTATATTTCTCATACATAATATCGATCAATCAGT
Source organism: Scardinius erythrophthalmus (assembly GCF_964197995.2). Taxonomy (NCBI): domain Eukaryota; kingdom Metazoa; phylum Chordata; class Actinopteri; order Cypriniformes; family Leuciscidae; genus Scardinius; species Scardinius erythrophthalmus. Next base: position 2,451,549 of record NC_138229.1, read on the forward strand.
GTTTTTCATCAGCGTGAATAGGTCAATAACATAGCTGGAGAACAATTATCTCACATTTACCTCAGGAAAGCCATTTAATGAACATAATATAGGCTATAGCACGTAGTTGGCAAGAAAAGAAATAGCTATAGAGAGTATTTTGCTAAATATGTGTTCTATATTACATATTTATTATATTTTTACTTGTATCATTAAATAAAGTTATTATAATAAAAAACGCATCATATTTAATTATTTTTAACCTTAAATAATAGCCTACTACCAGCTTTTAGGGCTTTCTGTATGTTTACAGCATTAGGTGAGTTGTTTTTTTTTCTTGAGAAAAATTAATGTCTATCTTGTGTAGCCTACCTAATATTTATCCAAATGAGTCAATATTAAATAAAATCACAATACCGGTAATTGAATTGAAATAAAGCGTAGCTTACCAGAAATTGTACCATGTAAACATTGTAACATGTTGTCACTAAACCTAATAAAATTCAGTTTAGTTACTAAAATGTTAGTGACAATCACAATACACTTATTGTGATGCAATTTTTTTTTTACAATTATTTTTACATTTTTTTTATGTATTTTAATTTTCTGTGCATAATTTATTTCGTTAAACTACATAAATTCCATTATCTGTACCGTATCCCAACTGTTACAATAAAACATCAGTTGAGCAATATAACATGCATTTTTATTCAGTATATAAGCAATATTTTGCTTTTTCATGTTAATGACACTATTGATACCGTGAGAAATTTACATTCTCAGGAAAATAGCCGCTTATCAATTAATCGTTATTCGATCGATAAGGTCAATCAACTAATGATTAATGAATTAATCGATAATTTGCATCCCTAGTCACTAGGTAATGCTAATCCCGTGCGAACAGGGCTTCAGTCATAACAGGGTGTAGCACAAATATTTTGTTTCAGAGTGGGAATAATTGTATGACTCAATACCATAAAGCAATGACATGGCAGGTAAACAGCACTTTGCCCTCATGCACATCACAACCACTCCCTGCATATCATTTATAGTCATTACATGGATGATAAGTTTCTTTATTTGATTGAATTTTGATTACAGAGAAGCAACATTAAAATTCCCTGCTAATTCCAGGTTTAGTTATGCATGATAATGTTTCTATGCATTCAATTGCGTTTTATTTACAGGCTTGCGATATTAAAATTCCCAGTTATGCATGATAATGTTTCTATGCATTTTACTGCATTTTATTTAGAGGCTTGCCATATTAAAATTCCCAGTTATGCATGAAAATGTTTCTATGCATTTTATTTAGAGGCTTGCAATATTAAAATTCCCAGTTATGCATGAAAATGTTTCTATGCATTTTACTGTATTTTATTTAGAGGCTTGCCATATTAAAATTCCCAGTTATGCATGAAAATGTTTCTATGCATTTTACTGCATTTTATTTAGAGGCTTGCCATATTAAAATTCCCAGTTATGCATGAAAATGTTTCTATGCATTTTATTTAGAGGGTTGCAATATTAAAATTCCCAGTTATGCATGAAAATGTTTCTATGCATTTTACTGTATTTTATTTAGAGGCTTGCCATATTAAAATTCCCAGTTATGCATGAAAATGTTTCTATGCATTTTATTTAGAGGCTTGCAATATTAAAATTCCCAGTTATGCATGAAAATGTTTCTATGCATTTTATTTAGAGGCTTGCAATATTAAAATTCCCAGTTATGCATGAAAATGTTTCTATGCATTTTACTGTATTTTATTTAGAGGCTTGCCATATTAAAATTCCCAGTTATGCATGAAAATGTTTCTATGCATTTTACTGCATTTTATTTACAGGCTTGCAATATTAATATTCCCAGTTATGCATGAAAATGTTTCTAAGCATTTTACTGCATTTTATTTACAGGCTTGCAATATTAAAATCCCCTGTTATGCATGAAAATGTTTCTATGCATTTCATTTACAGGCTTGAAATTTAAAAACTTCCTGATATTTCCAGGTTTAGTTATGCATGATGATAATGTTTCTATGCATTTAATTGCACTGCGATATTAAAACTCTGATGTTTCCAGGCGCCTTACGTTGACTTGATGGTGATGCAGCGCTCCTGCTCGTCTTTGCGTGTGTCAGTGAAGCGGGTCTCTCCGGCGCGGGCGGAAGCGATGATCCCAGCCTTGGACACCAGAGAGTCGGTCAGTGTGGATTTCCCGTGGTCTACGTGCGCAATCACGGACATGTTACGGATGTTGGACTTCTTGTCCATGATGGCACGGATCTGGTCGACTGTGAAGTTCACCTGGAGAAGAGCAGCGAGATATTATATATAAAATTGTGACCCTTCTCACATGCTTTACCCTGAGGAGTGGTGGTTCTGCCTTCAGGGAGACGTTACTTAGTGCCCAAATGTCGACTTCAACTCGACTAACAACTCTTGTGCCTGCCTCTGTTAGAATCTTGAATGGCATGGACAAAGGCATAGCATATGATAGTCTCTGGTTATCACTTATCTAACATTATTTATTGATTCACATTATAATTCTTATTTACTGTTGGTTATTTATTGCTGGTCTTGTGGTTTATGCAGCCGTTATTTGTGCAATAACCAGTGCAATATGATGCCCACCTACACGTTCTGCTCCAATGTATGGATTGTTTAGGTGAGATAAATGTGATTGATTCATTTATTTTTTGTGAGATTTGGAAGTGCAGAATACACTAAGCCCAAGACAAATTTCCCTAAGGGGACAATAAATTATATTGTATAAAATGTTGACTACTGTGTGCGAGTATACATATAAAATATATAAATATATAAAAACACACACAGTAGTCAACATCTGAAGTGGATCAAAACCTTTCATCAAAGTTATATGAATTTTGAATACCCGTTCTTGTCTTGTCTAACTTTGATCCACTTGAAATGTTAACACTTATGCATTTGGTAGACGCTTTAAACCAAAGCGACTCGCACTGCATTTCACAGTTCACATTTTCATTCTTATCAGTTCTTGCTTTCCCTGGGAATCGAACCCAGGAAGCGCCAATGCTCTACTGTCAGTATGTTGTCACATACAAACACATAATTTTATATATATATATATATATATATATATATATATATATATATATATATATATATATATATATATATATAGAGAGAGAGAGAGAGAGAGAGAGAGAGAGACTCCCATACATATATGAACACGTACGATGCAAATGGTGCTATCCACATATAAACATCAAATGTGTCATGGTCAATATCAAAAGTGTCATGTGCTTGTCATATGAGCTTGTCAAAACTACAATAAACTGGCAGTAACGCGTTAATGGGTTGTTTAGCATTACTTTACCGCGGTGTAACATTAAACGCAATGGCGAATAAAGCACCGGATAAATGAACTTCCATAAATATTAATCGCTTTGCGCCTTTTATCCCGGAAGCCGTGGCGCAAACAATAGGCGGCCATGTGCGTGATGATGATGTGGCCACGCTGATAACCGCACATGCGGGACACGCAGTGGTTACGTCACTGGTCACATGTGACTGCGGAGCGCCGGTGCGCGTGCGGCCAGCCTGAACACTCCCGACACCTGCCGTTACACCGACCGGCAAAGTGAATAAAACCACACACAGACCCGCACAAACAGGCGGAAAACGTAATAACTAGGAGTAGAAATACAATATAAAAAGATACAGGAATACAAAAAGGGCTCCCAGTGAGTTATATATTAGATTTTCCTCACACACGATTTTTTTCCCTCACAATACGTGGCATCGTGAGCTAACAGGCTAGCCCGGCCCGGTCTAACGGAACCGGGAAAACCAAACTAAACGACTCAAAATTGAACAATAAGGCTCTGATTTGAGTCATTACGCTGAGAATGTAATAAACTACTTATAACACATTTACAAAACAACGACAAATAATTTATAAAGTATTTTAATAAATGAGTCATGCCGCAAAACAGCCGCTGCCATTTTGTTTTGTGGAAAACTAGCCGGCCTTTTCCCTTAAACATCGAACCGAAAATCCCGTTAAATACAAAAATGATTAATCTAACACCTGAATCCGCTCTCCGCACAGCGGTATCCAATCAAGCAATATGTAAGATACGCACCATTTTGGCAGATGGTTCTGGATTCACTCAGCACTGATATTGGAACAGAGAGCACGCTGCCTTCCGCTGGTGGGGACAGGCAGGGAGAAGGACGCGTCACGCGCAGCGCGCGCTTATATCCAGATGACGCGTTCATCCTAGCGTCATGACGCAGAGACAACGCGGACATTTATAGCTCCTCCTAGCGTCACACAGGAGCAAAACCCAATGTGCATTTACTAGTCATATGGCATGGCTGAAATCAATCGTACAAATTATTAAATGCCATATCCATATATAAATGCGTAAATATGACGCTAGTTGTACAATATTTCAGTAAATAAATAAATAAATGCCAAATCCATATATAAATGCTTAATATGACGCTAGTTGTACAATATTTCAGTAAATAAATAAATGCCACATCCATTAAAATTTAAATGTTTAAATATGACGCTAATTGTACAAGCAAACAAACAAACAAATACATAAATAAAGGCCACATCCATGCACACATAAATGCTTAAATGGGTCGCTAGTTGTACAATATTTATGTAAATAAATACATAAATAATTAAATTCCACATCCATTCACATTAAATGGGACGTTAGTTGTATAATAAACAAATAAACGGAACCATCCACGAATATATAAATGTTTAAATATGACGCTAGTTGTACAATATTTAAGTAAGTAAATAAATAAATTAACAAAGAAACAAATAAATATTAATTAATTAATTAAATGGGACGTTAAATAAACATATAAATAAATAAACAGTAAAATACATGCACATATAACTGCTTAAATAGGACGTTATTTAATGGGATAATGTTTAAGTAAATAACAGAATAAATACATACAAAATAAACGCTATCAATTTTCAATGTTGTGTCTATTGCATTACTTTTATGTTAATCTATAATTCATTCATTCATTCATTCATTCATTCATTCGTATATTAATGTTTTAATGCTTTACTTGAAACAATTACATAACTTTGAAAAGTATGTGTGGTCAAATGCCCCTTTATAATTAAATGCGAGGTGTGTTTAAATAGTTTAAATAATAATATAATTTCTTCGTGGAAAAAAATGCTGTCAATATAACATACACTTTTAGAAAAATTGAAGAAATATATTGTTTGTCACTGTTAAATGAGGCGGAACCTATTTCTCTCACAGATCTCACCCGAGCCACATTAAAGACAACGCAACGCAGGGTTTTGTCGTAACTCGTAATTCACGAAGCATTTGCGTCAGTTAAATTCCGTTGGGCTCAGCCGCTGTTCTACACTTGCGCTGTTTGCGTACTGCCCACTGTCTTCTCATCTCCAGGGAGGCTTTTATCATCAGGGCTTCCAGCTTGGGTGTTGGTGAGTTTCAGGATCATTATCAGTTTTGTTTTTAAATCGCTTTGGCTACAAATAAATGTCACTCCCAGGTACTGTAACCTACAGCGAGTGTTTTACCTTAACAAACAATGTTTTTGTGTTAGTCACGCTTGATTGCAGTGTACTGCGTCTCTATAATGGTACGTTAGTGACGTTATCAGATTGTGATACTATAATATTGAACGATTTCCAAATGTACTATGGTATTTGAAGTTTCTCAAAGGTACTTTACTGAATACCATGGTATTATCATGGTACATGCCTAAGAAACAGACTATAAAAGCAATCAGCAGCACTGAAACTGCACCCCTTCTGTGATGTTTTATTCAGCATCAGTTCATCATGGCGAAGCGCAGGATCACTCAGGAGACCTTCGATGCTGTGGTCAGAGAAAACATCGAGGAGTTCGACATGGAGGGCAGCGAAGCTTTGAAAGAGGCCATCGAGCAGTTTGAGTCTCAGGGTGAGTTGTGTGGTAATTCCACTCGAGGTTCAAATCCTAACTTGTTTAACAAATGAAAAATCATCTCTGCATTTAGTTTTATTTCATGTGTCTGCTAAATTATTTTGTGCACCCTGCGTATATATATATGTGTGTATGCATGCATGTGGACATGTATATTAATAAGTAGATGAATGGATGTGGACATATATATTAATATGTATATGCATGCATGTGTACATGTATATGAAAATATATATGCATGCATGTGGACATATGAACATGTATATGCATGCATGTGGACATATATATTAATAAGTAGATGAATGGATGTGGACATATATATGAATATGTATATGCATGCACGTGTACATGTATATGAAAATATATATGCATGCATGTGGACATATGAACATGTATATGCATGCATGCATTTGTGTATATGAATGCATATTTAAACATAAAAAAATATATACACACACACATACTTCAGTGCAACATGCTGAACTCCATCTAAAACTAGTTCAAACAACATTTACCTAGGTATCTCATATAGCTCATAAATTGAGAGTCTACATGGAATATTTGTGTACTTTTGAAAATGAAATTTTTGCATTGAATGACTATTAAAGTGAACTACAAAAAGGTGATTTAAAATGTTAATAATACTTTTTTTTTACTTCACACTATCACATTGTTTTGTAGATATGTGATATGATACATATGATGCATGATAATGAAGTGATGTGATTATTACACACAGGTGTGGATCTCACCTTCATCGTTAAAGCAGTGCCGAAAGTCAGTTCTGAAGAAAACGCAGAAACTCAAACTCACAAGGTTCTTCAGGTATATCTTCATATGAGGTGTTTAGCAGCTAAACTAACCTCACTACCTCACTTCCACAGACACTTGCATGTTCTCTATTTAAATCATTATTCTTTTCATTATTCCTCTATTTAACCGGTGGCATATTTTCAGGCTCTAGAGTCCCTCAAAACTGCACTGGAGTCACCATCCGCATGTGTCCGGGAGGATCTGAGAGTCTTCACCGAACAGTGTTCTCTCGGCTTCGCACAACGATACCTGGCCGCTCAGAAGGAGGCGTATCCCACAATCCTCGCTTGCTGCCGGAGAGCCGGTGAAGAGAAAGAAGCGCTCTCTGCTGCTCTTTCCGCTCTCTCAGTGCTGACAGACGGCCAGCCGGATCTCCTGGACGCCGAAGGCCGAGAGTTTTTAATCGGCGCTTTAACTGCGCACCAGACGGACGCCTCTCTCACCTCCCTGTGTGTGCGCATCGTACGCCACTTCAGTCTGAAGCACGAGAACAACAGGCAGGCTTTGGTGAAGGCAGGCGTGCTGCCGCTGCTCACCCGCAGCATCACACGCCACACCGAACACCCCGAGGTCGTGAGGGAGGCCTGTGCCGCGCTCAGGGTCATGACCTTCGACGATGACCTGCGTGTTCCCTTTGGACAGGCTCATGAACACGCCAGGATGATCGTGGTTGAGCAGAACGGACTGAAAGTCATTGTTGAAGCTGCTAAAGGTGAGCCAAGTTGCCACTAGGCATGCAATAATTAATAAATCATTACATAAATTGGTAACACTTTACAATAAAGTTCATTAGTTAACATTATTAACTAACATGAACTAAGCATGAGCAATACATTTGTTACTGTTTTTGTTAATCTTTGTTAACGTTAGTTAATAAAAATCCAGCTGTTCATGGTTAGTTCACAGTGCATTAACTAATGTTAACAAGATTTTAATAAAGTATTAGTAAATGGTGAAATTAACATTAACAGTTCATTACTAGTTCATGTTAACGAATGTAGTTCGCTAATGTTAACTAACAAACCTAATTGTGAAGTGTTACCAATAAATTTAACTGTAATGACCAGGCAAAGAATATCTGCATATACACTATCTAAGACTTTTTTTGATGGAAATCTCTAAGGCTGCATTTATTTGATCAAAAATACAGTAAAACAGTGAAATATTATTATAATGTAAAAAAGCTGTTTTCTATGTGAATATATAGTAAAGTGTAATTTATTCCTGTGATCAAAGCTGGATTTTCAGCATCATTACTCCAGTGTCACATGATCCTTCAGAAATCACTCTAATATGATGATTTGATGCTCAAGAAACATTTATGATTATTATCAGTGTTGAAAACAGTTGAGATGCTTCATATTTTTGTGGAAACCATGCAACGTTTTGTTTTTCAGGATTCTTTGTTTATTTGAAATAGAATCTTTTGTAACATTATAAATGTCCTTACTGACACTTTTGATCAGTTTAATGTATCATTAATTAATAAAAGTAATTTTTTAACTTTCGCTCCACATTTTTGAACAGTAGTCCATCACAGTTTCCTCATAAATATGAAGCAACACAACTGTTTTTAACATTGATAATAATCATAAATGTTTCTTGATCATCAAATCATCATATTAGAGTGATTTCTGAAGGATCATGTGACACTGAAGACTGGAGTAATGATGCTGAACATTCAGCTTTGATCACAGGAATAAATTACACTTTACTATATATTCACATAGAAAACATGTTTTAACATTTCACTGTTTTTACAGTATTTTTGTTCAAATAAATGCAGCCTTGTCGAACACAAGAGTTCCTTCAAAAACATAAAAAATCATATTTCACCACTGGGAAGATGAATGTGTGTATTAAATTGGGTCATTTATGTAGTAGAAATGTGAAATTATTCTAGAAGTTGGTGCCTTCTAGACTGAGAAATGCCAGAAAATGTATTTTTGGCTTATGTGGATGAAAGACAACAACTCCCAGAATGCACTTGCTTCGCTGCCCTACGAGGAGACTCCCAAGCCACGCCCACCGGTTACAGAGGGCAGTATCGGGAGAAATGATACAGCTAGGCTACTAGTCGACTGGAAACTGAAAAGACGGTGTTTTATGGTGAGATCCCCCTATGGGCGGGTTGAACACATGCGGGACGAGCGCCTCCTACTGGCTGGAGTCTCTCGCCTCTGGACAAAAGAGCCTCAGATGACGATAAATGATGATTTTTGAGTCATCTGAGGTTTTTTTCCAGACACACAATACAGAAATCTCTCGTCTCAGGGGGACATGAGGGAGGGAAGCACGGCCTCTCGAAAATACTACCGGGCTTCAACTGATACAAAGCTTAATGCTAATCGGTGAAGTATCCCTTTAATTGACCGCCAGTGTGTATTAGTTTATGAATGACCGGTGGTGATGATGTTTATTTCTGCTGGTCTCAGCTCACTCAGAAAACACCTCAGTTCTCAGTGAACTCTGTGCCACTCTGTCCCGTCTGGCCGTGAGAAACGAGTTCTGTCAGGACATCGTGGACCTCGGAGGCCTGAACTTCATGATCACACTCCTGGCCGACGGTCTGGATAGTCAGGTGAGTCTCAGCACTGTGAACTGAAATAAAGCTCAAGAGTTTGAACGGCTTGTTGATGTGATCATCTGTTGATTTGTGAAATGGTTTCCCAGGAGCTCGTGAAGCAGGTGCTCAGTGCATTGAAGGCCATCGCTGGAAATGATGATGTTAAAGACGCTGTCGTGAATGCAGGCGGGGGGGAACTCATCATGATGGCGATGAACCGTCACATGGGCAATGCACAGGTGTGTCCCCTTTAAACAGTGCTGATTATTATTTAAAGGGGTGGTATAATGCCCTTTTCACAAGATGTAAAATAAGTCTCTGATGTCCCCAGAGTGTGTGTGTGAAGTTTTAGCTCAAAATACCCCACAGATATTTTTATATCGCATGTTAAAATTGTCACTTTTTGAGGGTGAGCAAAAACGCACCGTTTTTGTGTCTCTATCCCTTTAAATGCAAATGAGCTGCTGCTCCCGGCACAGGGGGCGGAGCTTCGAGAGCTCGTGTCCTTTTACCTCACACACACATGCACTGAACATTTAAAAAACGTTTAGCCTTTTATGTTCAAACCGGAGTCAGAAAGATGGAGAGACTCGAGAAGAAGTGACAACATGTAGACAACATTTCTGAATGGTTAGTTGATGAATTTATGAAGCTTATGTGTAGTTATCTTCTAGTCATTGATCAGCATATTATGTCTTGATAATCTATAAATCGTGTTCAGGGGGCGGGGTTTATGTAAATTCTAGGGTTGGTGATGTCACTAACCCAGGAGGAATGTGGTGTAGTCTCTACCAGCCGTTTGTTGCCAATAAAGTCAAATCATAATCAACCACCCCTTTAATTATTATCCAGAATGTCTGGTAAACTCAAAATGAATGTATATGGTATTACCGAACAGTATTGTTTAAAATTCATGTATAACTTTGTTGAAAGGTTTTGAAATGTTGACTACTGTATAAATACATCATACACTCAACACAAGGGCTATTTCCAGAAACATCTGATTATAATAATAATGAATAATGTTCAGTATTTAAAATGCCTTCTAAAGAAGATCAATTATATAATGAAATGCTGCTAATTACCAGGAAATTGGCCTGGAAGTTGAGACTAATTAATAGATTCACATTTTCAGTGCTACTACTGTTCAAAAGTTTGTTAGAAGTTTATTAACATTTTTTAAAAGTCTCCTCTGCTCACCAGAGCGATATTTATTTTATCTAAAATACAGTAAAAATGTTTACAATGTAAATCAGCTGTTTTCTATGTGAATATATAGTAAAGTGTAATTTATTCCTGTGATCAAAGCTGAATATTCAGCATCATTACTCCAGTCTTAAGTGTCACATGATCCTTCAGAAATCATTCTTATATGATGATTTGATGATCAAGAAACATTTATGATTATTATCAATGTTGAAAGAGTTCATATTTCTGTGCAGGATTCTTTGATGAATTTATTCATTAAGCATTTATTTGAAAGAATCTTTTGTAACATTATAAATGTCTTTACTGTCACTTTTGATCAATTGATCAATCCTTGTTGAATAAAAAAAGTGTTCTGACCCCAAATCTTTTAACAGTAGTGCATTGTTATAAATTAATCTGAAAACAATTTGCGCTTCTATACAACAAAATGAAAGTCTAGAATTGGCTGTGTTCATTGTTTCAACAGTATTGAAGAGAAAAATGTCTAATCATCAGCTATTTCATGAAAATTAGTTACAATAATGCAATGATTTTTTTTGTCATCTATGTGACTGTTGGGTAACTAATTCAGCTCAAAATCACTTGTTAATCTGAGCTAATTCTGAAGCTCCTCGTAAACCCAGTTAGTTCCTCATGTGTTTTGCTCTGTTCTTCCTGTGTGTGGTTCAGGTGTGTGAGCAGGGATGTGCGGCGCTGTGTGTTCTCGCCCTCCGCAAACCCAACAACTGTAAAGTCATCATGGAGTGTGGCGGCGCGCTGGCGGCCCTGCAGGCCATGAAGAATCACCCATCTAACGTTAATGTGCAGGTAAAGCACGTCCTCTTTCATGCGTTTAGCAGATGCTATTATCCTAAGAAACTTGCATTGCATTCAAGGCTCATGCAAAACCTGTGATCTTGGTCAATGTCTCTTTAAAGGTGCAGTAAGCGATTTTGAAAAACGCTGTTGAAAAGTGGATCAGACTGAGCACCAAAACACACTTGTAGTCAATCAGCAGTAAGGGGCGTGTCCACTCATAATGGGGGAGGAGAGAGCCAATCAGCAAGAAGGGGCGTGTCCACTCATGATGGGGGAGGGGAGAGAGAGAGCCAATCACCAGGAAGGGGCGTGTCCACTCATGATGGGGGAGGGGGGAGAGAGAGAGCCAATCAGCAGGAAGGGGCGTGTCCACTCCTGATGGGGGAGGGGGGAGAGAGAGAGCCAATCAGCAGGAAGGGGCGTGTCCACTCATGATGGGGGAGGGGGAGAGAGAGCCAATCAGCAGGAAGGGGCGTGTCCACTCATAATGGGGGAGGAGAGAGCCAATCAGCAAGAAGGGGCGTGTCCACTCATGATGGGGGAGGGGAGAGAGAGAGCCAATCAGCAGGAAGGGGCGTGTCCACTCATGATGGGGGAGGGGGGAGAGAGAGAGCCAATCAGCAGGAAGGGGCGTGTCCACTCATGATGGGGGAGGGGAGAGAGAGAGCCAATCAGCAGGAAGGGACGTGTCCACTCATGATGGGTGAGGGGAGAGAGAGAGCCAATCAGCAGGAAGGGGCGTGTCCACTCATGATGGGGGAGGGGGAGAGAGAGCCAATCAGCAGGAAGGGGCGTGTCCACTCATGATGGGGGAGGGGGGAGAGAGCCAATCAGCAGGAAGGGGCGTGTCCACTCATGATGGGGGAGAGAGAGATAGAGACAATCAGCAGGAAGGGGCGTGTCCACTCATGATGGAGGAGGAGAGAGCGAGAGAGCCAATCAGCAGGAAGGGGCGTGTCCACTCATGATGGGGAAGTAGAGAGCGAGAGTGCCAATCAGCAGGACGGGGTGTGTCCACTCATGATGGGGAAGTAGAGAGCGAGAGTGCCAATCAGCAGGACGGGGTGTGTCCACTCATGATGCAGTTAGTGGCAGTAATCCAATCAGCTCCAATCAGCAGTAAGGGGCGTGCCTTTACAGTTGTATGTAGGGAGCTGACATTAGACATTAACTTCAATAAATAAAACAAATGAACAAATCACTAAAAATGTATTACAAACTTTTATTATAAATAAAAGTTTATAATTACATTTTTTTTTATAAAAATTATTATAGACTTTAAAAAAAATAATAATAATGAAAACAAATCTCAACAAAATTACTAAAACTTTAAAATAATAAAAAATATATTTTACTGGATATATTATTTTAATACAATTCTAATATTGCTTCTTGACAGATACTTTGAACCCATTTGAACCATATATTTACTCTCTAAGTACTTCTGTTCCCTTTCTTTTCTTTTTCTTAAAAAGCCAAAACAAAAACCTGAACACATGTTCTTCAGATGCTGTAGTGACGTGTCTTTCCTCAGGCTGTGTTGATTTATGAAGCTCTGTCCCGTGTTTGCTGTGATGTGGTGTCTCCTGCTGTTTCAGAAACAGTCCTGCATGCTGCTGAGGAACCTGGTGGCCCGCTCGCGCGACTACACTCAGCCCATTCTGGAGATGGGGGCGGAGGCGCTGATCTCGCAGGCTCTGGCGGCTCACAGGGACTGTGGTGACGTGGGTCGAGCCGCTCTCAGAGACCTCGGCTGCCAGGTGGAGCTGCGGGAACTCTGGACAGGGACGAAGGGAAGCCTGAGTCACTGAACCAACGTGTTGTCAAACCAAACGTCTGCTACACTCAAACAATCACGATGAAGCCATGTGGAAACATGTCCTAACTGTGGAGGTCGTGCTAGATGTATGTGATCAAACATCCTTCCAGTGATATCAGACCACGTGCATAAGATGCATTACAATTTACAGTTGTTTTTTTGTGTCTAAACATGTTATTGCAGTTATTTATAGTTTGTACAATGTTTTTTAACCTTGAATGACCACTGTTCTTGGTCTGGATTAATTTGAGCTGACATTAACAGAAGTGCATTTAACCCTTAGTATATTTAATGTAAAGACCATCATCCAGCGCCGTATCCCATATGTGCGTTCACTGCAGTGCATTTGATGCTTAATGCCAAAATACCCTTTCATGCACACAACAAGACATGGTGAGCCAAAATTAGAGCCACCTATGTGTTCTCAGTTGTATGTGTTGCAGTACTTGACGCTCTGTTTACACCTGCTCTGTACTAGAACCGATTGTGTTTGTTGATTAAACCAAGCAGCTCTAGAGGCACATTGGCATGTTTATATTACACATCTTTAGGATTTTACAGTGTCCAGCTCAATATTCCGGTACAAAAATGTACCATTGTAAATGTATACTAAAATAAATAGGTTATTGTTGTTATAGTTGCAACTACAAAATCAAATAAAATATAGCTGCAAGCAGCAATTACCGGGTTCAAGTGCTTTAAGGCCTTTAAGCACATGCATAAAAAGGTATTATGTTTTATTTTGCAAACCTGTGACCACTAGAATCATAGATGGAATAGGCCGTTTGCAGCCAAATCGGGTTATTTACTTAGGAAATATGTTTTAAAGCTTTTTATCAATTTTCGTGCTTGAGCCAAAAATCTCGGTCCAGTTCACGAAAATGGGTTGTCGAAATAATCTCCAATATTTAACGAACGGTTTGATTGACAGCGGTAGTTCTAGAGGCAAAATTGTTTGGAATAAGAATTCTACTTCGTGGTATTTGCAAAAAATCAGGTGATATCCAATCCTTTGCGCAGAAAAAGATGCAAAGGCGCCCCCTGGTGGCCGATTCTTAAAAAAAATTCTCACAGGCCTGTAGAGCCGTGAGTCAAACAGGCCCCGCGAGTTTCGTTCCGATCGGCCTCTATTAACCTTTTCTGACAGCCGCTCGAACTTCATTGGCCGACGGCGGACGTGTTTTTCGAGATACGCGAATGTCCTCATAGACAATCATGGCACCTTGGACAAAGACACCACTTGCAAGTTTTCAAGTCAATCGGACTGACTGTTGCGAAGCTATAGCCATTTTCGTGTTTTTTCATTGTAGCGCCATCAAGTGGCCAGTCAGTGCATCCTTTTCCATGCGATCTCAGACCGAGTCCGTACATAGGTGTACCGAGTTTGGTGAAGTTATTTGATTCAGTTCAATACGGATAGCCGTTTTAGTAAAAGTGGCCATGCCCACTTCGACCATTTTGGTGTCGCGTCACGGACGTGAATCAAAATTTCAATTGTTTACTATTGGCAACCAGACTCCTAAGAATCTTTCTGCGTTGGTTTGGTTCCGATCGTGCAAAAAAAAATAGTACTGCAAAAGTAGGTTTTTCGAAAAATCCAAAATACCTGAAAATTTCGCCAAAGTGACGATCAAATCCACGTTTTGTTCGTTTTCAGCCAAGGATTCTAATGTTATGAGACACTTGAGTTAACTAAAACCAAAACCAAAAATAACTTTTGTTACCCTGAAATAAAATCACCTTAAAAATAATATATAAAATTAAATATTAAAATAACTTCAATTTCAGCTCATTCATTTCATTTAATTTCAGTTTGATGTCATATAGTTTCATTCAATTTCAGCTAGTTTAACTTGGTGTATGAAAATAACTAAAACTTAAATAAAAATAATAAAGACTACATACATTTTTTAAGTAATTAAAATGACAAAAATATACAACAAACTACTAATCCTTTTCTGCAAAATACTGTTTCTTCAGTGTATATAAATAATTAAAGTGCCTCTATTATAGTACATATCTGATCTGAAGATTGTATTTGACCTATACCATGGTACTGTTCTGATTACCATAGTAATTATATGCCACTCCCTGATAAGACCATGGTATCATCATGTCCACTCCTTTCTCAGCATTACAGGCTTTTACGCTGCATTCACGTGCTATCGGAAACTTCCTACATTCCCACTTGTTAAGTCGTGATTACCAGCACGTCGCATGCTTTATTGTCGGAAAGAACGGGAAACATGATGACAGCAGGTTTATTCATGCCTATCTATCGGCAAAATCTTATTTATGCCAAAATGAAGCATTGTTCTCGCTGAAACTTCAAACCCCACCCTCTCTAATGTTTACCCGCTTTGACGCCCCTCGAGCGAGCCTATCCACGTCAAGCGCGCTCCCGTTCTGGACTACAACTCCCACAATGCACGCGGACTCGCCCTTCAACGCTCGCATGCTAGTGTGTGACAGCACAGCAGACGCGTGAAATGTGCAAGTAGACCAGCTCAAAGTCACAGCAGCAGCAGTAAAAGTGGAGTAAAATGTGTTTAACCAGCTCTCCTGCAGAACTGACCCGTGTGGTTTGACGCGAGCTTGTTTTTCTATGTCAGTGGATGGTGACTGGCTAACGTTACTGTTTATGTAAGTGGATGGTGACTGGAGTTTATCACTTCATCATATTTTTGTGTATGAGGTCAGTAGTCCAACACACCATGGGAATGTTTGAGGAGACTGCTATCAGATTCCATTAAAGTTGGTGTTTTTGTTCTCGATCTTTCCGCAGAGCCACAACAGGTGCTGTCAGACTGTCAGGTAAGCCAGAAGCTCCATTGAAATGTAATGCTAATAACAGTCGTTTTGCTAACTGGCTAAAAGGTTAAAGCACTTTGATATTGACTTTTAGAATTGTGTCATGAGTTCATATCTGTCTCCGAGTAAATATTTAACAATGGACCATTTTCAGTTGACGTCGTTTTGCTAAACAAACAACGTAAACAGTCATGGTATGTAAGAGGACAATAGGCATTTAGGCTATGATCTGTTTTGGTGTTGACAAGTGTTTTATTTGATGGATTTGCATGCTCAGTGGTTGTAAATTAATCTGGATACGTTTCATAAACAAGCATTTATGGTCCATTGGTGATGACAAGTATTTTATATTTGATGCTTTTACTTGGTAAGATATAATCCTTGGCTGATTCTGCAAAATAAACAACGTAAAATGATTGATATTTTTCATAAATAATAAGCATTATTTGGCTGATGTTGGTGTTATATTTGATATCTGTTGATTTTACAACAAGAGAAATCTTATGTAATGTTTCATAAATAACACATCAAACTGAGGGAAGCCAAAATTTGTGAGAAAAACAGTGTAAAAACACCAAGATTAAACCAAATAAATAATAAAAATAGTGATAAAATAAAAATGTTTAAAATGGAATAATAAATAGCCAGTAGAAAAAGTAGTAACAATGTATATATATATATTACATGAAAATTAATGCAGTATCAATTTTAGGATTCCATGCACAAGAATGATCATATTTGAAATATGATCATATTCATCTTCGCATGTAAACATCAGTTTTTTAAGCCATTTTTATGCATGCATTACTATGTGCAGTTCCATATAAGATATTTCTTGTGTTTATACCGTCGCCGTTTGTTAAACACTGTCGTTATTTTTGTTGGTTGTCTGTATTTTCGCTCTTTGCGAATCACAATAGGCTTTCATTGGGTCTGTCATCTGATCCTCTGGGAACATAAAAGACTGGGATAGAGCGAGGCGAGCGGGAGGGGTGTTGGAAACCGTCCCACACTTCAACCCAATGAGGAAACAGATCAGTTCCTTTGGTGACCTAATCTTTAAAAAACCCTTTCACACTTGAGATCCTTTAACCCTGTGTCATTCATTTTTAACCCTGGGTTAACAATCCTAGGTTATCTTGCTAGTGCGATGCACTGTTAAAAAAGAAAGAAAAAAGTAACTAAACATTTTCCAGCGTACAGGAACTTTTAAGATGCACATACTAAGAAATATAAATTGAATTTACATAAAAACCCATTTTAGATCAACAGAATCCCACAAATGTTGTTTTAAATTGAACTTTAATTAGTTACTGTTATAGGATTATTGTTATTGTATAGATTTGTGTCAAGGTGCATTGAGTTGCGTTGAATTTTGCATTGAAGTCCCCCTGTAGTCAATAGCCTAATTTTATCTTTGATCACCAAAATGACATATTTAAAATTTTTTTTCCTTGAAAAAAATTTCTCATGCCTTAAAATATCTTGAATGTAACTCGACACCCTTGCCTCATTTAGTATGCGCGGTTCTATGAATATGCAAATGAGCCCCGCCTCCACTCACTCACTCAGCTCAGAGATCCACTGGTTGGCGATCACGCGTTGATCTGATTGGTTACAAGGTAGTTTGTGACAGAAACACCAGCGATTTCAAAGCGTGTTTTTGAGACTCTTTGGTTCACTGCAGTTTGAAGGAGGAAATACTCAGCAATGCTGTCGACTTATGAATTTACACATGCTTTGTCTTAAAGCATATATAAAACACCACATAGACACATAAACAACATTAAAAACTTGATTTACACCACAGGGGGACTTTTAAGATTTCTCAACAATTTGCAGACAATTAAAAATGACAGTTCCGTGTATGACAATCTCAATTGTGAAATGTTGGTTAACCCAGGGTTTAAAAGCTGTTAATCTGTTGCGTGAAAGTCGTGAATTACTAAAGTCACTCTGAATAGTCAGGTGTAATCGAGCGCGTCATGTGACATGCCGTCTGCAGGGGTTTAGTGTGTGTGTGTGCACTGAATGTGTGTCAGCGTGAAGGACCTTTCACACACTTATCTTCTGGCTCCAGTTCACCTCGACACACATAGAATAGACCGCAGGTTTTCTCCTGTCTGAAACCCATTACCAAACACCCCCCATTTTGGCAAGTGGGACGTAAATGACATGCCCAAAATAAAAAGGTTGCTGCTCATAATTAATTCTGAATAGACACATAACCAACATATATTTAGAAAGTTAACACTTGAGAGTTTACAGTTCAAGAATTACTCAGACTATTATAAATATGGAGATATATTTAAATGCCTCGTTCGTTCATATACAAGCTCAAACATAAAATAAAACTATTTAATTAATATATATTTTAAATGTATAAAACTATATCATGTGTATGTGTGGTATCACAACTTATAACCACAATTAAGCTGAAGCCACAAGTCTTCTCATGCTTTAAAATTATGTTGAATTAAATTATTAATTCATGTGTGTTTTTAGAGAAGGCTGATAAGATGCTAATAAAATATTTTATTGCCCTTTAAACACACATTTGTAAGCGATTGTCTAATATCTAATATCTATTGTTCTCACTCGACGAACCTTTCACTCCTCTGCCATGAGACTTAATCTTTATTATTCTTTCATCGTTATTATTTTGTTTGTATTTTAGCCATTATTAGCCTTTATTACCACTTTCATCCCACTCTACATTAATCCACCTATTATCTGAAATATATCACCCTTTTACTCAAAACTCACTTTAAACCACCATTGAGTGTTTGTATTAATCCGATCAAACCAGTAACGTGAGAGTAACGCTCTTCAGATCGCATAATTCAGTGAAATATGAATAGAAATGGTATTCTGTATGATGAAATATTTTACAAACATGTGATGATAAATCAATATTTCTCCAAATATGCACACTTTTTGACTAAGATCCCTAATGGACGCTGTTTAAAGGGATAGTTCACCCAAAAATGTGAATTATCCCATAATTTCCTTGCCCGCAAGCCATCCTAGGTGTGTGATTTTCTTCTTTTCATCAGTTATATTAATAATATCCTGGCTCGTCCCAATTTTAATGGCATTGAATAGTGCCTGAGTTTTTGAAGCTATATAGCATGTTAAAATTGTCACTTTTTGAGGGTGAGCAAAAAACGCACCGTTTTTGTGTCTGTCCCTTTAAATGCAAATGAGCTGCTGCTCCCGGCACAGGGGGCGGAGCTTCAAAAGCTTGTGTCCTTTTACCTCACACACACATGCACTGAAAAGTTCAAAAACGTTTAGCCTTTTATGTTCAAACCGGAGTCAGAAAGATGGAGAGACTCGAGAAGAAGTGACAACATGTAGACAACATTTCTGAATGGTTAGTTGATGAATTTATGAAGCTTATGTGTAGTTATCTTCTAGTCACTGATTAGCATATTCTGCCTTGATAATCTATAAATCGTGTTCAGGGGGCGGGGTTTATGTAAATTCTAGAGTTGGTGATGTCACTAACCCGGGAGGAATGTGGTGTAGTCTCTACCAGCCGTTTGTTGTAGTCCTTAAAAAGCCATTTCTTTAAAAGCAAATATCTCCCTTTGCTTTGAACTTTGAGCGTTGTAACTTTGCAGATGTTGTTTATGCTCAAACAGCAACATTACACACTAACTAAAGTTAGAAAAGTGAAATCATAATCAACCACCCCTTTAATTATTATCCTGGCTCTTCCCAGCTTTAATGGCATTGAATAGTGCCTGAGTTTTTGAAGCTCCAAAAAGCACATTATCAATCATAAAAGTAGTGTTTGACAACACCTTATTAACGTCCTCTTGATCACTTCTGGTATTATTGTGCTGCAGTGCCAACTAGTGTCACAGAACCATTAGCAGAATAAATCATGCATGGATTACATTCAGAAGGATACATAAAGTTGTGTGCTATATTAAGCTGTGTTGCTCAGGCCTTGTTCGTCTCACAGGCTTCCAGGACCTTGAATAATTCAGCATTCGCGCTATTATTAGAGGTCCATCTGTGTGACCCTTTCAGATGTGATTCGATCCAGGCGCTTCTGGATTCCTGTCGGCACGTCACATATCAGTTCCTCTGACCTGCTTCTGCAAACCAATCCACTTTTTATTTGCTGAATGAGTGAATTTCATATTCATTGAACACACACAGATTAATAATTCAGTATTTGACATTTATGTTTAATCTGTATTGTGATGAAAATCTTGTGAATATGATTGATAATACACATAGATAATCACATAAAAAGACATGTCACTTCAAAATCAAAAGAAAAAATCTGATTATTTATTTTGCATAAACAAACTTAAACATTTTGTAGGATTATTTGCAAGATTAGCTTTTTTTTGTGCAAAAAAAAAGTGTAAAAGCATTCACAAATTAGACCATGAATAACCCCAAACGCTTGATTTATTTCTTCAGCAATATTAAATATCACTGTGTAATTAATATATGTCTGTATTATGTAGCATGCGTTGACATAATCAAAAATGTTCATTAACTGCATCATTGGTAATATTTCAAAATGATTTCCGTAATTTTGACAGAGAATAAACATTGTGTTTACCAGCTTTAGAAATATTCCAGTAACGCTGGTAATATTAGAAGCGGAAAGAGGAGACGATTACATTTTAAAGCATCCGTGTGAAAACAAACCCGGAAAAGAGACGTGAGGATTTGGGGAGAAATATTAAAGATTGTTACTTAGTGCAGTGAATTATTCATGAGATATAATATAAATTAAGCAGAGCAGAACACAGATGCCCAGTAAGATATTAACATTTTGGCCGATACCGATAACCGATAATTCTGGATATTCGAAAGCCGATAAACGATATATTGGCCGATAAATCTAAATCCAAATTTTATATAATTTTTGAGAGCCTGATTACAAAAGCAAAAGTCTCACCATGTCCCAAGCACACAATTATAATGATGTTCTCATTATAATTTTATGTAGCCTATATATGACCCTGGATCACATCACCAGTCACATGTCTCACTGGTATATTTGTGCCAATAGCCAACAATACATTGTATGGGTCAAAATTATTATGCCAAAAATAATTACGATATTAAGTAAAGATCATGTTCCGTGAAGATATTTTGTAAATTTCCTACCGTAAATATATCAAACATGTATTTTTGTGAGTGAATGCAGCACAATCGTGAACATAAATGAACAACTTTAAAGGAGATTTTCTCTGTTTTCGATTTTCTCAGATTCCAGATTTTAATAGTTGTATCTCGGCCAAATATTGTCCTATCCTAACAAACCATACATCAATGGAAAGCTTATTTATTCTGCTTATAAATGATGTGTAAATCTCAATTTCAAAAAATGTACCCATGTGACTGGTTTTGTGGTCCAGGGTCACATTATAACAAACTTATTTCAAGCAATTTAAAACCATCATGTTGAACAGTGCGCATCTGAAGTGTCTCAGCTGAAGGAAATAATACATTATTTATCAGCTTTAAGATATCAGGCAAATTTTCTTATCGAGCCGATGTCATTAAAAATGAATATATCGTGCATTACTAATGCCTTGTATATGTTGAGTTGTCTTTTTTCATACTGTTACAGCGGAATACAAAGGGGAAAAAAAGAAAATAATCAGGAGGAAAAGATTTCAGTGATTGCATTCATTACACATCACATTAAAATACCAAGCGTTACGTTATTCTCTTGAAGTCTGAACACGAGAACATGAAGGAAGTTTCACAGATGTTGCGCAACCTTTTGTTTTGAAATGATTTGTTTCAGTCTTTTTGAGTTGAACTTAATCTTTGAGTTGACGGATCATCTAAAACGCAGTAGGCTTGTTAGGAAAAAGGTGGATATGATGGGATGTACATTCTAATATTAATCTCGTGTCTCTCCAGGTGTGGTGTGAGTGTCAGCGTGTCGGCCGGCGAGCCCCCGGTGTGCTGGCGTGTATGAATGGATCAGGTTGGCATGGGTAATGCAGTTCAGGAGCGCCAGGGGGCGCTGGCACCGGGTGAAGTGCTGCCACGCCCCGCCTCCAGCCAATCAGAGGTAAGAACACTCACTTCTGAACACGCCCACTGCAGAGAACAGCCAGTAAGATTGCACCATTTGGTTCCGACTGATTCTGACTATTGGGTCATTTTCTTTTTCCCGAAAATGCTAGGTAACATGATCACATTGGACGAAAACTTACTGACTCTACTCACCCAGGGTATAACTACTTCCCCTAAAAAAAAAAAATTGGGTTTTTTTTTTTGTCACCCCGCCTTCACCTAGTTATACTTTGGTGTTCCAGGTCAAAAATGACCGGCCTACAATTAGGCCTATTATTATTTTTTTGAATAAATATCTCATTACTCTATATTATCACCAAATATTGTATCCAGTCTTTGTTTTCTTTCAGTTATCACATGTTTTGTATTTCTTTTTGGCTCTGGTTGATCGTAGGCCTCCTTTTATTTGCGCTTATGAGCCTAAATTTTTGACCAAAAAACATTATTTGTGGGTTAATTTGGCAATATTTAATAAAATGTATCTGTACAATCAGATAACTAAGTTACAGTTCCATTTTGTACAAAATAAAAGTATTTAAAAACAAACTTCCTGGTCACAGTAGTGTGATAAACTGGACATTTTTCCCATATTTTGTCGAATATTGACAAATTTATCCACAAATAATGCCTTTTTCACTCAAAAACAGAGGTGCATAAGCTCAGATCAATGAGGCCTATGATCAGTCAGTTTAAAAAAATAAATACAAAACCTCTGCTAATTGAATGAAAACAATTTGACAAAAAACGATCGAATGCAATATTTGGTGATGATGAAGCATAACAAGAGATTTACAAGAAAGGCTGGTCATTTTTAGCTAGGAACACCAAAGGTGTTGCAGGGTTTTCAACACAACACAAGGGTTACGTTTACATTTTAAATGTTTTGACTCGTCCTCATGTCGTTCTGAAGCCGTATGACTTTATCCGTGAGGATTCGGGCCTGTGAATGATGACAGAACCATTGTATTTCTGTAGAAATAATTGCACATTAACCATATCAATCAACATTCATTGTGTTGTTAAAGAATGCAGAAGTAGAAACCGGTTTGTGAGGTGTTTCGGGCTAGTCTTTATTTGTGCAACAGGAAGAACAGAAGATTATATTGAAAGAGTCACAGAGTTTACCGTCTACAGGAAGTCAAACCACAAATGAATTACTCATAGTTGAGATCAACCCTGTAAAGCCTGACAAATGAAATAATAGTCTATTTTTGAAACAGTTTATTGAAACAAAATATGAGAAAAATCGATTGCATGTGTGTTTTTTGTTGATACATCAGCTTTGATGGCTCAGATAGTCTGATATAGTGAGAATATGGAGGAAAACACAGCTCAGTTTTATTCAGAGGCCCAAACTTAGCAAAGATATGCAATTTAGTGCAGATATTTATATGTACAAAACACAAGATGAAATTCTGATGCTTGTAATGTTAAAAAATGAGGTCTTTATAACATCATGATGACACAAAATATGCATAAAATGCATATAGATATCAGTCGTCACTCTATATCTCCCAATGTCTTGATGATATTTAAATGCTTAGTTTTATGATCAAAACTCTATTTTTAAAGCATATTTGTTCATCTCTCTATCATTGTATTGCATTACATTTCATGATTGAGAGATGAACAAATAAACCTTCCTCAAAAGCCTGATGATCATATTCGAGACTCACATTTTAACATGATATTTCAAATAAATGATGTTTGGATAATCAAATAAACCGAAGTTGCTTCAGTCCAGTAAGTGTTCATCTTCAAAACATTACTGACAATATCAAAGTTTTTACGTCTACTCTATTAAATCATTAAAGATTTGACAGAAAAAAAGACACGTGAACCACGAGCCGTGGACGTTTTTACAATTATACTAATAAGCTTTTACTTGAAAGTATGAGCTATCAATCAGAAGGACTGTAGTAGATTGTGTGCAACAGGTTTTTAATCAAAGTTTTGATCATTTAGAGGCCTTCGAAATTTGCATATCAAATATATGACGCAGTAGAGTTAAGATGGCATGCAAGAAAAAAATCACTTTAACATCTAATACCCCTTTAAATGGACGGATTGTCCATTATATCAGTGGAAAGTGTGTGACTTCATCATCTATTTACAAGCCGACTGAGATCTTCAGTCATGAGTTCAGCTTTCCATCAGTGATCTTGGGATCAAATGTCTGTTGGAAGAAAGTTCCTCGTCGTCTCTATCTCTAGATAACCGTAGTGTTTTCCAGTGTTTTCTTTAACCGGTGACTCTCCTCTCTCGGGTCCTCTCTCGAGTCACTGTGTGCTTTAATGTTTAATGTAGTCCTGTTCCTGTCTTCTGATTGGTCAATCTAGTGTTCCAGCAGTGATGTAGTAATGTGTAATGCCATAAAGTAACATTTGTAATGAACATTTAATATTTGTATCATTTTATGAATGTTTTATAGTAACAATAAGAAGTGTTGAGAGAGAATATTATAATTCTTTTTTTTTTTAATCTATGATTATCCAGAAATGTGGGACGATTTCATGCTCAAAATAATGTCATACACTTTTATATTTAGAATAAGAGACAGTTTCTATTTCAGTTAGCTGTTATTATAGTCATTATCATGACCATCATTCATTATTTTGCATGATATTTTTGTTTTTATTTCCATGTGGGCTGCTGATCGTCTCGTTTACAGTAAATCCCATCAGCCGTCTCAGTGTTTTACGAGCGTTCACAGGTTAAAAGTGTCTGGATTAAACCAAAATCGCATTATGGCTTAGTGCGATTATCAAATATTACCTTTTAGTCAGTTTTATATATTTTTAAGTAATTATAATAATAATAATTTTTTTAGCCATATTGATATATAATCACAAAACTTTGGCCAATTGTGCAGCCAAATTACCATAGAATGGGATGAAATTTGTCTTAAAATTATTAACAAATGCATGCACAATTATCCATGAGCTTTATATGATACATTTGCAATATTTGGATAATTGTGTAATTTTAAATGTTGCATGTGGAGAACTTTTTAATTGCTTCTATAAGGTACAGGATAATGTTGGATCCTTCATATTATGATGAACAGGGCGGATGAATCTGTAGTCTGTAGTCATTCAGTCGTTCGGCATGCTGGGACTTGAGGTTTGATAAATAAGGTATTCAGACAATTATTCAGGTCATGAGTTTATGTGTGGAAACGGATTAAGAGTGTGAATATAAACCTGTTCTGCTTTATAAAGATTAGAGGGAAGGCTTGAGTCCTTCCCAGAAGCCTCAGTATGTGGTCATGCCTGGACATGTTTACTCCATCACATTCTTACTGATTAACACTGGGTGTGTTTAACTATTAGAAGATGTGGACTAAGGTATTTATTTGGTTCTACGTGAAAATATTCATGAATCATAACTAATCTGTGTGTGTGTGTGTGTAGGGTTTTAAACAGGGCCGGTCGGTCTTGAACTCCCTGGTCTCGGGGGCGTTTGCAGGAGCCGTGGCTAAAACCGCTGTCGCCCCACTGGATCGAACCAAGATTATCTTCCAAGGCAAGAACAACTCTTATTAACCTTCCTACACATTTGCAGGGCACTAAAGTATTTTAAACACTTCAAATACACTTAAGCCGGGTGCACACTGTGCAATTTATTATCATGCTTTACGATTGTTGCTTGTCAGACTGTACGAACATGATCATCGCTGTAAGTCATGTCACACTGTAAGATCTCAGTTATTAATGTCACACTATAAGATCTCGGTTATCATTAATGTCACCTGTGTGAACTTGAGGAGAACTGACTTAATACATCCACCTAACAGGGGTGCAAACTTGTCACCTTTCACCGAAAATAGGTCATTTGTGTGATTCATGTAGATCTGATGAGTTCGGGTCAATTATAGTCAAGTCAAGTCATCTTCATTTATATAGCGCTTTTAACAATGTAGATTGTTTCAAAGCAGCTTTACAGAGATAAACATATAATTTAAGGTAACAGAAATTGTTTTGGCTTTATAGTTATTTTATTACTTTATAGTATATTATTTTAATAAAGTTATTTTCCAGCTAAAGTTAGTTTTGATTGATTCGCTTCCGTCGCAACGATCATTTGTTATTAAATTAGGGGCCGCTAAGACGACACCACATGGCGTTCACATGCGCATTAAGAATTGTATCTATAGTTATGTGCGTTTGAATATATGTGCGCAGATATTTCAACATATAATGTGCAATTGAAAATGCAATGTGCCAACCAACATCCCAAATTTGTAATGAGAATTGTTTATAAATCTGTTGTCAACAAAAGCTTTAAAATTTCCAAAATTCCCCCAAAAACCCACACATTTCCGCCAAAATAAAATGTATATTAGTGTCATTTTACTGTAAGATTATTTGATTAAATAATATATTTTACAGTGCAATGGTATTATTACTATAGTAATGTATTTCTTTATTGTTTTGTTTAATTTTTAGAACTTATAAATAATATTTAATAACAACAATAATCATAAAATAATAAAAGCACTTATTATTATTGTTATTGCATAGTCATATTGAATGGGTTCCTTAAAAACAACTAATTAAAAATATATATATTTTTTAAACTCTAAAAGGTTATTTATTTTTTTACCCTTTTTATACTAAAAATGTAAATCCACATTTTAAAGTTGAAATCCAGGCATTTTGAAGAATGATGATGCCCTTAGTTTTGTAAATAAACCTTGTAGTTGCACAATAAATGTTTACAGGAATTCATATTCATGCTGTTTTATATTCATATTCATATTCAAGTTTTATTTTTAGCTGAAATTACAAGTGAAACTCTAAATATTTCTCTTCATCTTCTCATTTCAGTGTCGTCGAATAGATTCTCCGCAAAGGTGAGTGTTTTACTTTTCAATGTGAATCAACTTTTTTTTTTCTGCGCTAACATTGTCAGTGGTTTTGCATATACATTTAAAAGTTTGATATATCTGTCAGTCTGCAGATGACTTCATATATTTTGTGATGAATGTCATGTTTGTATTCCTGTCGCTCAAACAGTAGATCAGGCCGCTTGCAACACCAACGTCATGGGTTCGATTTCCTAGGAATGTATGAACTGATATACTTGAATAATACTTGTAAGTCACTTTGAATACAATGCATATATGTGACCCTGGACCACAAAACCAGTCACATGGGTAATTGTTTTGAAATTGAGATTTATACATCATCTGTAAGCTGAATAAATAAGCTTTCCATTGATGTGTGGTTTGTTAGGATAGGACCATATTTGTCCGACTATGAAAATCTGGAATCTGAGGGTGCAAAAAAATCGAAACATTGAGAAAATCTCCTTTAAAGTTGTGCATTTATGTTCACGATTGTGCTGCATTCATTCACAAAAATACATGTTTGATATATTTACGGTAGGAAATTTACAAAATATCTTCACGGAACATGATCTTTACTTAATATCCTAATGATTTTTGGCATAATAATTTTGACCCATACAATGTATTGTTGGCTATTGCCACAAATAAACCCATGAGACATGCGACTGGTTTTGTGATCCAGGGTCATAAATATATACATTTTGTCATTTCCAGGAGGCGTACAGGTTAATTTACCGCACATATCTCAAGGATGGCTTCTTCAGTCTGTGGAGGGGAAACTCGGCCACTATGGTGCGCGTTATTCCATACGCTGCCATCCAGTTCTGCGCACATGAACAATACAAGAGGATTCTGGGACAGCATTACGGCTTCCAGGGCAAGTGAGTCACTGGTGCTTCACCACTGCACATTTACATGGGCATTTACATTTATTAATCCAAAGCGACTTACAAATGAGAAATTAAACAAACATACATTCCTCCAACACGATCCGGGATGCCATTAAAATAAACCATCCACTTGTTTCTGATGCTGGGATCCTTCTGGAGTCTACAGAAATGAGCTGGACGAGCATGTTGTGATGTTTCACTTTCATTTGCTCTTCCTTTTGTCCTGTTATCGACAGACTTAAGCATGTGGACAGAAAGTGAACGCGCATCTGGATCCAGTGTAGACAGCGTCATTAATTATAATGCTTTTGACACAACTAAGCGCTCATATCCAGTGTACGCAAATGACAGTTACGCAAGGGTGGGCGGGGCCTATGGTGTGATGATGTAAATCTATTGGTCGATGTCTCGCTCTGGAGGCAGTCATATGCAAATGTCACAGATCCCACAATATCCAAACAAGCCGTTTTTGGATGTATTATATTCAATGGTGAAAGTGTCCTGTTTTCCAGAGCTCTGCCGCCTGTGCCGCGGCTGCTGGCGGGTTCGATGGCGGGAACAACGGCTGCCATGATCACGTACCCACTGGACATGGTCCGCGCACGCATGGCCGTCACACCCAAGGAAATGTAAGACGTTTCATCCATCTATCTTAAGGGGAAAAAGGGGTAAAAATGAACTTTTTAAAAAATTTAATTAAATTTTCTCATCATGTACTCGCCCTCATGCCATCCCCGATGTATATAACTTTATTTCTTCAGATAAACACAAACGATGATTTTTTCCATATCTGTGAGTCCATATAATGCCATTGCTTGAAGAATCCAGACTAACCCACTGGATGAATCAATGCCTTCTGAAGCCAAACGCTAGGTGTGTGTAATAAAAATACTAGTATTTTGAACTTTTTTAACTATAAATTAATGCTTCTGGTCTATTTTTTATTTAATTTTTTTATTAATATTTCAAGAAAATATTACAATAGTGCAAGCAAACATCTTTTAGAAATCTAGAATATTTCCAACAAAAGTATAAATTAAACAAGTTCAATCATTCTTGCACAGTGAAATATTCTCACATACGACAAATTGGAAAGAATGAAACAAAGAAAACAAAAAAAAAAATCAAACGAACAAAAACACCCTCAGCAAAACGGGTCTCAATCATGGTACATTAAAAAATAAATATATTTCTTAAAAAAAAAAATTCAATTACTCTTAGTGATTTGATTAAATATTCTACTTCACATAATAAATCTATAAAAGTTGGTGTTTTCTTAAGAAACTCTTTGTGAAAATAAAGGATACGAAAGTTAACAGTTGATTATAAAGATTTGTTTTGGGTTTTCAAAAAGACAAATAACATCCTTAAAAATTAAATTACAGTTCATATTAACTTTAGAAAAACAATAAGAGCTCAAATCATTCCAGAAAAGTGCTGAAACATAACAAGAAAATCAAATGACAAATGTCTTCACTTTCATTCTTTCATTTCAAGTATTTTTCTTAAGCGCACTGTCTTTTCACTTCAGAAGACATTGATTCATCCATTGGGATCGCATGGGTTCCCGTTAAAAAAAAAAAATTAATTTAAAAAGTCGAAAAATGGAGATATGAGGTTTCCGCCCGACAGCAACGATGACATCCAGGTTTTCCAGGACTGTGGGAATCCTGGTCCTTAAAGACAAACATTTGTTTAGGGAGTGAATTAAAATTAGAAACATCTTGATTTTCAGATGTTTTTCAGTGCTTGTTTTATCATCTTGAGGCGTCCTTGGAAGTTTGCTAAGGCAACACCTGCTGTAAAGAAACACGAGTGTGATGTCAGTGTGTGATGATGTCATTGGTCCTCAGGTACAGTAACATCATGCACGTGTTCGTGCGCATCTCTCGTGAGGAGGGACTGAAGACGATCTACAGGGGCTTCACTCCCACCATCCTCGGCGTCGTGCCGTACGCAGGAATCAGTTTCTTTACATACGAGACGCTGAAGAAAGTTCACGCAGGTAGAGGCCGTGTGTGTGTGTGTGTGTGTGTGTGTGTGTGTGTGTGTGTGTGTGTGTGTGTGTGTGTGTGTGTGTGTGTGTGTGTGTGTGTGTGTGTGTGTGTGTGTGTGTGTGAGAGAGAGAGAGATTCAGTGTGTGTGTGTGTGTGTGTGTGTGTGTGTGTGTGTGTGTGTGTGTGTGTGTGTGTGAGAGAGATTCAGTGTTATTATAGAGTTTCCATTCCGTTTTTTATTTGTTGTCTAAGTATCAGTGTCATTTTTAGTTTCAAATTATTGACTGCTTTTAGTTTAGGTTTTATGGTAACTCTTTACATTAAGGTCTCATTTGTTAAACTCCCCCTGTAGTTAATTTTATCCCTTAACTCATCTTTGATCACCAAAATTACATATTTAAATGTTTTTTCCTTGAAAAAAATTCTTCATGCCTTAAAATATCTTGAATGAACTCTACACCCGTGCCTCATTTAGTATGTGCGGTTGTATGAATATGCAAATGAGCCCCGCCTCCACTCCCTCACTCAGCTCAGAGATCCACTGGTTGACGATCACACGTTGATCTGATTGGTTACAAGGTAGTTTGTGACGTCAGAAACACCAGCGATTTCAAAGCGTGTTTTTGAGACTGTCTTTGGTTCACTGCAGTTTTAAGGAGGAAATACTCAGCAATGCTGTCGACTTATGAACTTACACATGCTTTGTCTTAAAGCACATTAAAAAACATATAAACAACATTAAAAGCTGGATTTTCAACCACAGGGGGACTTTAATATGTATAATGTATAATATGTATTAACTAACATGAATCAACAGTGAGCAATATATTTATTAGTCCTTGCTAATATTAGTTAATATACATACAACTGTTCATTGTTTGTTAATGTTAGTACACAATGCATAAACTGTTAACTTTTGATTTTAAAGAGCAAATTAGTCAAATAGAGATTAACTTTAAGATGAATAAATGCTTTAGATATATTGTTCATATGTTAACTAATATAGTTAATGTTAACCTTGTTGTAAAGTGGTACCTTTTTATTTTCTTGAACCAGAAAACATGGTAACACTTTACATTAGTTAATGCATCAACTATATGGGTTTCATAACCCTCGTTAACTAGTCTTAACTATTAATGCTTATATCTCCTAAATGCGAATTTTGCCATTGTTTTGGAACGCACCAGCTTATTCATAACCTCAAGGCTAACATATTCATACTAAAAGCTAAAAAAATACGTACCTTTTGATTTCAGAGGGCCTTTAAGACAACTCAAACATGCATTTGAAGCCTTGTCTGTGAAACCGGGGGTTTGTTTTATTATGTTCTCTGTCTCCTAACCCTCAGTGACTGGTCTCTTCTCTCTGTGTTTCAGAGCATATGTTGAAATTAATATTAACTGAGAATTATTAATGCTGAAGAAGTATTGTTCATTCTTAGTTCATATTAAAGGGTTAGTTCAGTTTGTCAGTAATTCCTCTCCCTCATGTTGTTCAACCCCGTCAGACTCTCGTTCATCTTCAGACACTAATTAAGATATTTCTGATTAAATCTGAGAGCTGTCTCACTCCTCCATAGGCTTCTCTGTTAGTGACACTTGCCGGCCCAGAAAGTGAGTAAAGACAATGTTTAATAGTCCAAGTGACTACAGCGGCTCAACCTTAAGATTATCAAGCGGCGAGAATACTTTTAGTGCAGAAAACAAACAAAAATAACGACTTTATTAAACTACTATCACTATTGGCCAGCATCACACGCATCACATGACCAGCGTCGGCCAATAGCGAGCCTCCGTTCTGACATAAGACCCAGAAGCGCTGCGCTGTTACACTACGTGAACTCACTCAGAGAAACACAGAAGAACATGAAGAGTTGAATAAAGTCATTATTTTGCGCACTAAAAGTATTCTCGCCGCTTGATAATCTTAAGGTTGAGCCGCTGTAGTCACTTGGACTATATTAAACATTGTCTTTACTAACCTTCTGGGCCGGCAAGTGTCACTAACAGAGAAGCCTATGGAGGAGTGAGACAGCTCTCAGATTTAATCAGAAATATCTTCATTTGTCTCTGAAGATGAACGAAAGTCTGACGGGGTTGAACAACATGAGGGAGAGTAATGAGTTTTAATTTCTGGGTGAACGAACCCTTTAACTAAGGTAGCTACCTAATAAACCGTTTTGTAAAGTGTTAGCATTGTGTTTTACTGTGCATGTCAGTAACTGGTCTCTTCTCTCTGTGTTTCAGAGCACACGGGTCGCTCTCAGCCGTACTCGTACGAGCGCCTGGCGTTCGGTGCGTGCGCGGGTCTGATCGGTCAGTCCTCCTCGTACCCGCTGGATGTGGTGCGCAGACGCATGCAGACGGCCGGCGTCACCGGACACACGTACGGCACCATCGCCGGCACCATGAGGGACATCGTGGCGGAGGAGGGCGTGATCCGAGGGCTCTACAAGGGCCTGAGCATGAACTGGGTCAAAGGGCCCATCGCTGTGGGCATCAGCTTCATGACCTTCGACCTCTCGCAGATCCTGCTGCGCAAGTTTCAGCAGTTCAACTACAGCGCGCGGTAGCGGCGTAGCGGCCCAGAGTAAAACAGAACAAATTTAGTCTCTTTTTTTTGGGCGACACTTTACAATCAGGTTCATTTGTTAACATTAGCTGATGTATTAATGAACTAACATTTGTGACTGTGTTAGTTAATCAGTGCTTTAGTTCACAGTGCATTAACTAATGTTAACAAATGCAATCTTTGATTTGATTAATGTATTAGTAAATGTTGAAATTAATATTAACTGAGATTAAAAACACTCATTCTTAGTTCGTTAACTAATGATCCTGACTGTAAAGTGTCCCTCTTTTGAGAATATGCTGCCAATGAAGAGGAGGAACAGTTGTTTAGCTTTTGATTTCTGATGCAAACGTTTTGTGTTTAGAGCGAGCGAGCGAGTGTGTGTGTGTGTGTTTGGTACAGAGACGCGCTGAATGTACGTCCCGCCGTCACAGACTGAACGTCCTGTAAGTGCAATACCGACTGAATGCGTTTCTGAACACACACACGTCGAGTTTACAGCGTGTGTTTGTCTGGATATCACTTTCATATCAGGGTGAGACTCATGAAAATGATCAGGACATTTTTCACTCTGAAATCAAAAGATGCATATAATATTCTAAAGAAGATTTTACATGAATTGCATGTATCCTGATTTAGGACCATTGAGATTTATGTATTTTTGCACAACAATAACACATTTTACCTCAAATGAAATATTAGTTAAAAGTATAATTGTACGTATACTTAATGGTAGCATTTGTTGTTTTGAATATAATTTATGTGATTATAATTGAAAAAAAACACATCACTTAAACACTTTTTTTCCAAAATTATATACTTAAAAGTATAATTGTATGTATATGGTAGTATTTGTTGTTTTGAATTTAATTTAATTGCTGATTTGCTGATTTTAATTTAAAAAAATACATCCCTTCCTGCAATATAGTAAAAACACGTAATGTTTAATTCATTATAAAGGTAGTCAGATGCATTATAATATTTGCAGATTCCTTGTGCAATTTGAAATTAATTGTTTATTTCTAAAGGTGTAACAATGAATAGATAAGTGTTAGAGATGAGGTTACAGTTATTCATGATGCATGGCATTATAAGAAGGCATTATTAATGCATTAAAAATACTTGCATACGGTAATGTATTATATAAAGTGTTACGGAAATCCTTGTTTATTATTTTGGGGTGAAATATGAGCTGGTCATCTCTTCATGAGGTTCACCCGTTTTACCTTTATCGCTGATCCAGGACTGTGTGTGTGTGTGTGTGTGTGTGTGTGTGTGTGTGTGTGTGTGTGTGTGTGTGTGTGTGTGTGTGTGTGTGTGTGTGTGTGTGTGTGTGTGTGTGTAGCTCTTGTGTGTGTAGCTCTTGTGTGTGTAGCTCTTGTGTGTGTAGCTCTTGTGTGTGTAGCTCCCAAGTGCCTGGAGAGAGAAACTAAACATGAACTTCAGCATCATCCCTCACAGAGGGACACTACAGTGTTACTAACTGCTGTAATTAACCAATATTCAGCTGGATAATGAACAAATCACATTCAGTCTTCAACCATTGGTGTGTTACTGAAAGGAGAGACTTTTAATATGAAGCTACAGGACTCACAAGTATATTTTGTCCTTGGATGAATATTGAATTATATACAGTGACTCCAAAAAGTATTTGTTCACTTCAGTCAACGTGATTCATTAGATCCGAATCTAATTGTTTCATCATTTTTAAACCTGTTACAATAAATAACATATTTTTTAGATATTTTCATGACAGTGATATGTATTAAGAGTATAGATGCTTCTTGGGGCTGTTGTTATCATCTCATTCTTATTCCTACTAACCTGACAATCACACGACGCTCAAGCACAACGATTCTAATCTAGTAAATGGCTTTTAAATAAATCCGAGACTCCTAATAAAACACTGAGACTGATCTGGAGCAACTCAACGATCAATTCTGGAAACTGCTTGATGAAATTAATGAAACTGAGGAGAATCACTGGTGAGATTCATC
Source organism: Scardinius erythrophthalmus (assembly GCF_964197995.2). Classification (NCBI taxonomy): domain Eukaryota; kingdom Metazoa; phylum Chordata; class Actinopteri; order Cypriniformes; family Leuciscidae; genus Scardinius; species Scardinius erythrophthalmus. The sequence goes on from NC_138229.1 coordinate 2,485,886, forward strand.
GAGGAGTTCATTCCGTGTTTATCAAGCGAATCTCATGCTAATGCGCTAAAATGACTCAAGACTGTTTGTAAATCGAAGAGATTTGTGCCAAATAAACTAATGATATTATAATCAAGTCTTTTTCCCTCATTATTTCTTCATATTGTCTGAACACACACTTGTAAATGGTCAGTTTTCGACATCGTAAAGGAGTGAGTGAATGTTGAGTCGGTGTGTTGGTGATTCCTCTAGATGGCAGCAGAAAGCAGCCGCTGAACTCAAGCTGTGTCTCTGATGTTCACTCACACTGATTTGTTTACAGAAGAAAATAGCGTCACAGTCCAGCTTCAGTAAGTTCAGTGATGGTTATTTTTTGTTGTAAAAAAAAGTTTAGTTCATTTTAAATATATATATATATATATATATACAGTACCAGTCAAAAGTTTGGAAACATTACTATTTTTAATGTTTTTGAAAGAAGTCTCTTATGCTCATCAAGCCTGCAGTTAAAAAAACAAAACAAAAAAACAGTAATATTATGAAATATTGTTACAATTTAAAATAATGGTTCTCTTTTTTAATATATTTTAAAATGTAATTTATTTTTGTGATGCAAAGCTGAATTTTCATCAGCAAGTACTCCAGTCTTTGGTGTCTTATGATCCTTCAGAAATCATTCTAATATGCTGATTTGATACTCAGTTATTATCAATGATGGAAACAGTTGTGCTGTTTAATATATTTTTTTGGAATACTTTTTTCAGGATTCATTGATGAGTAAAACGTTAACAGCATTTATTCATAAAAACAGCATTTATTCAAAATAAAAACATTTCTAACAATATAAATCGTTACCATCACCTTTTATCAATTTAACGCATCCTTGTTGAATTAAAATACTAATTTCTTAAAAAAAAATAGTTATTGTTCCCAAACTTGTATATTGTGTATATTGTTACAAAATATTTCTATTCTAAATAAATACAGTTCTTTTTAACTTTTTATTCATCTAATAATCCTGAAAAAAGTATCTCAGGTTATAAAAAAAATATTAAGCAGCACAACTGTTTCCAACATTGATCATAAATCATCATATTAGAATGATTTCTGAAGGATCATAAGACACTGGAGTACTTGCTGATGAAAATTCAGCTTTGCATCACAAAAATAAATTACATTTTAAAGTATATCAAAAAAGAGAACCATTATTTTAAATTGTAACAATATTTCATAATATTACTGTTTTTTTTTTTTTGTTTGTTTGTTTTTTTAACTGCAGGCTTGATGAGCATAAGAGACTTCTTTCAAAAACATTAAATAGTAATGTTTCCAAACTTTTGACTGGTACTTTATATATATATAAAATATTACTTCAGTGCAGGCAGGTCGATATTTTTGTTGAATATTAAATTTAATGTCCCCATTTAATGTAACATTATTGAGAAGAATATCCTTGAAAATACTGTCTAGCCATGTTCCATAACATAAGCTATACTTTTCAGGCTGACTTAAAATCATGAATGTACTAAGAGTTGCACACCGATATCAAACCATTGTTTTGCACAACATACACTGTAATTAATGTACTATATTTAACTACAACATATGAAAGATCCTGAGAACAGTTCAAATCTCCCTTCATCATTATACAGTGACTCTTATCTTTATGTCAGTGTGATTTAATTGCATTAATAGCCAGCAGATATTCAAATAATATTTATTTTAGTCTGAAGGACAGAATGCACACACATTATTCTGACTTGAGGAAGCGTAAGAGAAAAACGTGTGTGTTTTAATGCTTTTGATTCAAAACCTGATAGTTACTGAGATACAGAACTTGTGACAACTTGCCCCGATCTCCTCTATATGACATCATAGAGAGTGCATGTACTGAACTTCCTGAAATATGAAGCTGTTTTCAACATTGATAATAATCATAAATGTTTTTTTAGCATCAAATCATCATATTAGAGTGATTTCTGAAGGATCATGTGACACTGAAGACTGGAGTAATGATGCTGAAAATACAGCTTTGATGCACTTTACTATATATTCACATAGAAAATAGCTTTTTACATTATAATAATATTTCACTGTTTTTACTGTATTTTAATCAAATAAATGCAGCCTTGGTGAGCAGAAGAGACTCTTTCAAAAACATTAAATTCATTATCACCACATTATTATCACTGGGGTTATTTTAAACAGTTTAATCAGATTTGCTTTCAAAATGGACAAATATGAATGTGCAGATTTGAACACAGAGTCCGATGTTTTCTCCACTAGATGGCGCTACAGACCCAATAATCCTGAAGGATCTCCCGAGTGTGTCGATGCCCTGAACCTGACCTGATAAACCCCTTATATTTCATTTTATTTTACTTATAATATTTCATCTGAGTCTTTTAAGTTAACCCAAGTTTTAAGAATCTCAACAACATATTTGAAAACCCATAATAATATTAATAATATAATAGTATGCATTTGTTGAATATTTAATCATTGTATCATGAGTGTTTATTTCCCTGATGTTGAGACGCGCAGACACGCAGGACTGATGCTGATGCTGGCTGGGGGCGGGGTCACCGGTCGTTGCCATGGGTACCTGGCGCTGTGACAATGTATTTGCGTGTATTCAAATAGCTCATGAATAATGTAGAGCACAGCAGCCGCCGCTGGGACACTGATGCTGAACTACTGAACTACAGGCCCTCTGCACTGATGACAGTCACTGAGGACAACAGGAGGAGTGTGTGTGACACCAGTCAGGAAAACAGTACAATACTTTCTCAACAAACACACATAAGATCCTGTTTTGATGCTGCAATCAGGAAAATGTTCGATAACAAGTGACCTGTGGCCGGATAGATGGATGGATGGATAGATAGATTTTTAGAACATATATATGTTTAATGACCTTGCAATAAAAGCTCCAATAAAAGAATATACATAAGGAGGCTCACTGTATCTCACAGGAAATGACGTCACAGTTATGGAAACAGCTGACTGGAGGATGTCGGAAAGGGGCGTGTCCACACGGAAATGAATTTATCTTTGTTATTCCATTTAAAGGGCCATTGGCTCAAAATGCATGAAAATAACAGATTTATTCGGAAATCAGTACATCACACAATTAGCCTATAATACATTAAAAACATAAAATAATGGGCTAATAATAATAAAAAGTCTGAATATGATTAGAATATTAATGCATATGCAAATAGGCCTGCATTACCCTTTAGTTTTTATTCTAATATATTTTCTAATATTCAGATATATGATAATTAACCAAAAAGTTTAAATTGATTTTTTTACTCGTGATATGATGTTTTATTTGATTTAATTTATTGACAATCTGTTCACCAAAGCATGTTTTAAGCATTTCTTGACATTTTTTCTACGGAAGCCCCCAGAGGCCATGCGTTATGATTGGAGTGTGTTTTGTATGGTCGAAGTTTATCTCGATTCTCGAAGTTTTCTCTAAAGATGTTGTGTTGGCCTGGCGACAGTAAGACGCTTGAGGAGGAGTTTATGCTGCTGTAAAACGGCAGATTGAATGATGATTGATTGACAGACGCTGGTCAAAGGTGTGCGGATGACGAGAGAAATGGTGAGTGACGTATTTCTCTTTCGTGAAGCGTAATAATAACTAAAAAACACGATAAAATTATTTTGTTATGCTGAAAACGCTATTACCTTGGGTTTCCGTAGTTCCCAATATGGAATTTTAACTATTTGTAACTGACTAAAAATAAACTGTTTTTGTAAAATGTTTTAAACATAGGCTACACACACACACACACACACACACACACACACATGTGTGTGTGTGTGTGTGTGTGTTGGGCCATTTCTGTTATTTCTACTCATTAATTTATGCATTATTTATTTCAGTGTATATAGATTCAATCTTAATGACTTGGTTGAAAATGAATAAACAATGAACATTAAGGACTTTCAGGTGTAGAGGTGAATTCACCAGAATGTCAACTTTTATTCTGTGTAAATTCAGCACATGATTTTTGCCTGATAAAGTGTTTTACTGTCTGTGTCTAACAACACCAAACCAGCTGACAAGAAGAGATACATATTCCACATCTGCATATATGCTGGAAAACCAGATTAAACCATTAGACCATTAACAGCGTTTGCTCGTTCTCTCTCTTCCTCAACAGCCTGAAATGATTGAAACTGTGAAGTCGCACTTAAACATGTCTGAATGTCATTGTATTGTAAAGTGTAATTATAATTGTAAAGAAAGATGCACAAACACACTATACACACACATCCATAAAATACCCAAAACATTCATGAAGATTTTCCCTTTAGATAGATAATGACATAAACCACAGTGTTAAATACTCACACCAGACAGAGTTATATATGTAGATGCTTTATTTAATATCATCACATATTCAGTATTATTCCAGGTTTAAATGATGAATTACAGCTTTACTGATATTTAATTGCTCATTTCAGTATTATTTATTGAATCGGGTGAATGAAGGCTTCTGTGGGTCTTTACATTACAGGTCCAAAAGTTATTAAAATATTCATTTACAGATTTTATAATTCATACAGAGTGCTTGAGGAGAGTGTGTGTGTGTGTGTGTGTGTGTGTGTGTGTGTGTGTGTGTGTGTGTGTGTGTGTGTGTGTGTGTGTGTGTGTGTGTGAGAGAGAGAGAGAGAGAGAGAGAGAGAGAGAGAGAGAGAGAGAGAGAGAGAGAGAGAGAGAGTGTGTGTGTGTGTGTGTGTGTGTGTGTGTGTGTGTGTGTGTGTGTGTGTGAGAGAGAGAGAGAGAGAGAGAGAGAGAGAGTGTGTGTGTGTGTGTGTGTGTGTGTGTGTGTGTGTGTGAGAGAGAGAGAGAGAAATATAGAATCAATCACATTCAGCTGTTAAGCATGTTTAACAAAATAAAAGCATGTGCATTTTTAGATTCCCTTACCTGTTGTTGTTTTGTGTGTGTGTGTGTGTGTGTGTGTGTGTGTGTGTGTGTGTGTGTGTGTGTGTGTGTGTGTGTGTGTGTGTGTGTGTGTGTGTGTGTGTGTGTGTGTGTGTGTGTGTGTGTGTGTGTGTGTGTGTGTGTGTGTGTGTGTGTGCTTCTGCAGGTGATGATGTCCAGAATGTGTTTCCCCCAAAGCTGTGTCTGATGGCCTGTGCTTCTTCCCACCAGCGCTGAAGTCCTCAGGTGACGTTATATTCATCCGTCTTCCTGTCACAGGAAGTGACATCAGTGAATCTTCGGGGCGACAGAGGATCTCATCATCAGGTCAGATCGCCGTAGTTTGTCTTTCACGTCTTTACTGTGGAGAAGAGCATAAACACAACATCAGTCCATCATCATGTGTCTGTATTAGTCTTTATATTATTAAATATTATACACACCCTTACAAAAAAAAATGGATGCAGAGAGGGTGTGTGTGAGAGAGAGTTTGAGTGTGTGTGTGTGTGTGTGTGTGAGAGAGACAGTGTGTGAGAGAGAGTTTGAGTGTGTGTGTGTGTGTGTGTGTTTTATTGTCCCGTGGGTCATGTTATTTGGGTCTCAGGGGGTCCCGACACAGAATTTGCCCCGGATCCAAAGGTCACGTTCGGAACCCAGACAGAGTGTGTGTGTGTGTGTGTGTGTGTGTGTGTGTGTGTGTGTGTGTGTGTGTGTGTGTGTGTGTGTGTGTGTGTGTGTGTTGAGCGGCCAGACAGACTGTGCAGTGACATGAGCCTATAGACAGACACAGAGGTCGTTGGTGTGTGTGTGTGTGTGTGTGTGTGTGTGTGTGTGTGTGTGTGTGTGTGTGTGTGTGTGTGTGTGTGTTTGAGCGGCCAGACAGACTGTGCAGTGACATGAGCCTATAGACAGACACAGAGGTCGTTGGTGTGTGTGTGTGTGTGTGTGTGTGTGTGTGTGTGTGTGTGTGTGTGTGTGTGTGTGTGTGTGTTTGAGCGGCCAGACAGACTGTGCAGTGACATGAGCCTATAGACAGACACAGAGGTCGTTGGTGTGTGTGTGTGTGTGTGTGTGTGTGTGTGTGTGTGTGTGTGTGTGTGTGTGTGTGTGTGTGTTTAGTCTCAGACATCATTATTTTTGGGAGATCAGGGTCAACAGCTCCACCTCATCTTAACGGAAGCACACAGATCATAAACGGCATCAAATACACCATATTTAACGTCTTTAACATCACATCTCTTCATGAATATTTCTACACCTGGAAGAATGTTTTAAATCAAACTGGCATTTTATTTCATAAGCATTTTTTACAGGTTTGTCTAATTTTAACTTTATACATCTGTGTAGCCTTTAAAGTTGCTGAATCAATCTGTCTGTCTATACACACAAACACTATTTATATTGTATATACAGACACACACACACACACACTTGACTTTGACTGACAGATGTGTGTAAACGTCTGTAGACATAATAGAGCTGAACGACAGTCTGAATATGTAGACGTGTGTGTGTGTGTGTGTGTGTGTGTGTGTGTGTGTGTGTGTGTGTGTGTGTGTGTGTGTGTGTGTGTGTGTGTGTGTGTGTGTGTGTGTGTGTGTGTGTGTGTGTTGGGGGTGGAGGGTGTCTAGTTAGCACTTTCAGACTGTCTGGATGTGTGTGTGTGTGTGTGTGTGTGTGTGTGTGTGTGTGTGTGTGTGTGTGTGTGTGTGTGTGTGTGTGTGTGTGTGTGTGTGTGTGTGTGTGTGTGTGTGTGTGTGTGTGTGTGTGACAGAGAGACTGAGGGGAATATAAGTGTGTCTGAGAGCTGATCTGTATTAGAAAGACACTTAGACATGAACAGCAGGTGTATGTATTTCTGTGTGTGATGTGTGTGTGTTCATGTTGAACACTGATGATGATTTTTCCAGTGCTGAGTGTCTGATTGTGTCTGAGATCTTGTTAAATATGAGAAAAAGCTCATGAGACTTGGATTAATTTTTTTTTAAGTTTTATTTATTAAACATCTTTATTCCTGTGATCAAAGCTGAATGTTCAGCATCATTACTCCAGTCTTCAGTGTCACATGATCCTTCAGAAATCACTCTAATATGATGATCTGATGCTCAAGAAACATTTAAGATTATTATCAATGTTGAAAACAGTTGTGCTGCTTCATATTTCTGTGGAAACCATGATTTGCAGTTCCTAACTCACCCGTGCTTTCACAAACCGTTGGTTAAACGTGTAGCACTGCGATCTGGTTTGTGACGACATTATCACAGGCTGTAACCATTCAATTCAATTCACATTTATTTGTATAACATTTTCACAATAACAATTTAGAGTGATCTGTAATCAGAGGAAACTATCTAAGTTATGTATTTCAGAAATGTACATATACAAAATCACTGTTAGCTAAAAAAAAAATTTTTTATAAAAATAATTTAAGGCAGAAATAGTGAGCTCACTGAAGTTATGAATACATAAAATGATTATATGACGTTTAGAAAAATGTATCATTGGTGCATGTAACAGCAAATGACTTTTCTACGGCACTTTTTTTCCATATCTTTGCTGTATCTGACAATGAACAGAAGTTTAAAGGGGTTTTGTGTCGGGGTGTGTTTGAGGTTTTTAAAGGGTTTGTCTTAAAGGGGTGATTTCCCTTTTCTAACTTTAGTCTGACATCGGTTTGAACATAAAAGGCTATAAAAGTTTTTCATTGCATGTGTGTGTGAGGTAAAAGGACACAAGCTTTTGTAGCTCCGCCCCCTGTGCCGAGAGCAGCAGCTCATTTGCATTTAAAGGGACAGACACAAACGGTGTGTTTTTGCTCACCCTCAAAAACTGACAATTTTAACATGCGATATAAAAATATCTGTGGGGTATTTTGAGCTGAAACTTCACACACACACTCTGGGGACATCAGAGACTTATTTTACATCTTGTGAAAAGGGGCATTATACCACCGCTTTAACTCTGAGAAAGAGGTAGAGAAACAAGAGAGTGACAGATTCAAAGAGAAAACATCTAGTGTGATTTTGCACGCGGGACCGTTCTCATTCTCCAGCGCCGGTATATTGTGTCTGGCCAACAAAGACGTCGCCCCTCATTAAAAACACATGTCATCGGATCACACCTCCACTGAATCAGACTGAGAGTTGCATTAAGAGGCCGTGACTGTGCAGTGAATGAAGGCTACGGCACCACTACGGCAGAAGACACACACACACACACACACCAGCCTATGGGAACCGCACCCCCCCGGTGACTGGGGTCAGAGGTCACAGCCTGTCTGTTAAACCCCAGAAATCCTTTATTCTGCATCCACTGCATAAACCCAAATCTCAGCGCACAGAGAGACAGAAACTACAACGCAATTCAGCACTAATATTAATGGTGAGTTTATCTAGCATATGAAATACACTATACTCTGAAAAATACTTCTAAAGCATTTAATTTCAATATTTACTAATGCATTATTAAAATGTTGAAAAGTTGTTGCCTATCTGTTAAAGTCAATCATTTCATCCCTTAAAACTCATCTTTGATCACCAAAAATTACATATTTAAACATTTTTAATTCTTCATGCCTTAAAATATCTTGAGTGTAACTCGACACCCTTGCCTCATTTAGTACGCGCAGTTCTATGAATATGCAAATGAGCCCCGCCTCCACTCACTCACTCAGCTCAGAGATCCACTGGTTGGCGATCACACGTTGATCTGATTGGTTACAAGGTAGTTTGTGACGTCAGAAACACCAGCGATTTCAAAGCGTGTTTTTGAGACTGTCTTTGGTTCACTGCAGTTTTAAGGAGGAAATACTCAGCAATGCTGTCGACTTATGAACTTACACATGGTTTGTCTTAAAGCAGATTAAAAACACCACATAGACACATAAACAACATTAAACGCTGGATTTACACCACAGGGGGACTTTAAAATTATTAGATTGAGTTATCATGAACTAACAAAGAACAGTTTTATTTTTATTTACTAACATTAACGAAGATTAATAACTATTGTAGTGAATGTACAGACACTTTAGTAACACTTACACACACCAAATTTTACAGTTTTATTCCCATCTATATTCTGAAGGTTTTTATTGAGGGGTTTCTTCATACATCATTCAGCCAACTTTATAGAACCTTTTACTCCTAAAAAACATGATGAATATGTATTTTTTCTGATCTATTCAGTGATGAAAAGAGATATCCAGAATCCCCTCAGTAAAACCTTTAACTCTAACACGTCAATAAAACGAAACAAGGATTTTTAGCCTGGCTTTATCCAACGTTCAGATTTATTTCCTGGAAATGTATGCAAATTAGTGCAGATTTAATTAAATACCGGCTGGTTTGCATGTTTACACATAACGAAGTTTCAGAAAACTTTACAACTGTTTTAATGTACTGTGATTAATCAACTGTGGAAGTGTTGATCTCTATTAGTTCAACATCACCTGTGGTTTCCTGGCTTCATTCTGCACCGCTTCACCGTATCCCTCTCTTCAGTGTGTGTGTGTGTGTGTGTGTTGGGTCAAACTATTTCTGCTGACCGCTCTGGATCCTCTGGAGACACACAGAACGAGGTCGAGCTCGAGAGTTTCTGTCTCTCGTCTGTGTGTGTGTTAATAGGAGATCTACAGTTTTAATAGACCATTTTCACAGAGCTTTTCATTATCTTTTTTTAAACCATGAAATGAGACCCAGAGGGCAAATACTGATGGTACGGCACACACACACACACACACACACACACACACACACACTGCTCTTAAATCAGTCACTTTCCAATGACGTCGTCCGTACTGTTTCATTCGGTGAAAATACACAGATATACACAGAGATCTGAAACACTAAAGTTAATGTCACTCGTATTTTTATATATAGTATAGTAATATAGTGTATAAATACTACACACTTACACTACCATTCAAAAGTATTCAGTAAAGATGCATTAAATTGATCAAAAGTGACAGTAAAGGCATTTATAATGTTACAAAATATTCTATTTCAAATAAATGCTGTTCTTTAGAACTTTCTATTCATTAAAGAATCCTGAAAAACAAAATGTATCAGAGTTTCAACTTTTTTTAGCATTGATAATAATCCTAAATGTTTCTCAAACATCAAATCATCATATTTGAATGATTTCTGAAGGATCATGTGACTCTGAAGACTGGAGTAATGATATTATATTCAAAAATACATAACAAATAACCTTTTTTGGATCATTTGACAACAGTGAAATATTTATTGTCGTTTACTGCATACTTCCACATGCAATAACTATAAGCAGTTCATACATGCAGTACACTAGTATTACATTCTGAACAACGAGTATTCGCTGATTCGAGGACCCCTGGGTTTGTAGGTGTCCGACCCATATGCCAGACGGTAAACACAGGTGGCTCAAACGCACGGGTCATCTGCTTCCAAATATAATGTAGTGATGAGAAAGCAGAAACTGACCCCATACAGGCCCACAGCTCAGCCCAATCTATTTATGACTTATTCTGCACACCTGTAAAGTTTACCAAGACTTCAGGAGCGCGAGTCCAACACCTGCCTTATATACAGTATATTTTAATGTCCATCATCCATCCATGCATTTATCCATCCATCAAATATCCATCCATCCATCCATCAAATATCCATCCATCCATCCATCCATCCAATATCCATCCATCCATCCATCCAATATCCATCCATCCTTCCATCCAATATCCATCCATTTATCCATCCATCCATCCATCCAATATCCATCCATCCATCCAATATCCATCCTTCCATCCATCCATCCAATATCCATCCATCCAATATCCATCCATCCATCCAATATCCATCCGTCCATTTATCCATCCATCCGTCCATTCATCCATCCATCCATCCATCCATCCATCCATCCATCCATCCAATATCCATCCATCCATCCATCCAATATCCATCCAATATCCATCCATCCATCCATGCATTTATCCATCCATCAAATATCCATCCATCCATCCATCCAATATCCATCCATCCATCCTTCCATCCAATATCCATCCGTCCATCCATCCATCCATCCAATATCCATCCATTTATCCATCCATCCATCCTGTTTTCAGATATTGAATAAAATATAAATATAAGTAAATTTACCATTTTTACACAGCATTTCTTTACACAATTTCTGCACACAATTTTATTTATACATATACTTTTATTTATTTAAAAATTTACTTAATTCACTTACACACACACATACAACACACACACACACACACACACACACACACACACACACACAGCATATATGAAGAGTTTAGATGCAAAAGCCTCTAAGTGCCATCTGAAATTTTCTTCTAGAATGATCATTTTTATCAAGCTCATATATTTAAATTCAGTAATTTCACTTAAATGGCAATTCAAATTACCTATTAATTGTCATTTAAGTGAAATTACTGAACTTATATACTGTATACGAGCTTGATAAAAATGATCATTCCATAAGAAGATTTCAGATGGCACTTAGAGGCTTTTGCATCTGAACTCCTTGTGCTAATCGCAATGCATTCTTGAATTCTCCATGCAAGATACATGCACTGAAAGTAACTTAGAAATCAGCGTAATCCTGCATAAACCTTTCATTGTTTCCACCGTGAGAAAGAGCATTGCCACCCCAGAATTATATAAAATAAAAATACAAGCTTTGTTTCCTTTGCCACTTTTCAGTGCCACTGCAATTCACAAAATAATGAGAAGAAAACACGTATTTTTGCTGCAGCGCGCCCAGTGTAAATGACTCTTCTGAACTGGTTCTTTGTCAAAAAACACAGTGCAGCCCAGGTCAAATTACTGTTTTTCTGTTTTTACTGCTTATGGGCTAACTTTAATTCGGTAACACTTTACAATAAGGTTCATTAGTTAACTATATTAGTTGACATGAACTAAGAATGAACAATGCTTCAATACTAATCTTAGTTGATATTAATTTCAACATTTACTAATACGTTATTAAAATCAAAGGTTGTATTTGTTAACATTAGTTAATGCACTGTGAACTAACATGAACAAACAATGAACAGCTGGATTTTATTAACATTAACAAAGATTGACAAATACAGTAACAAATGTATTGCTCGTTATTAGTTCATGTTAGTTAATATAGAGTTAACTAATGAACCTTATTGTAAAGTGTTGCCTTTAATTCTTTTTAAACAGTATGGATGATTACTTTGTGGTTTCCCAAATTCATGAATGTGTATGTCAGGCCACAAATCCACAAAAAACTATGCCTGAGTGTTTGTCAGCCCTCGTCGTCCTCATGCCACCCGATAAATCATCTTCTAGATCCTGAGATATGATGGACAGGAGGGGGAACGAGAAACCCTGCGGGCCCTCAGGAGCCCCAGCTGAGGGGACGCTTTCTTGACATGCTGGAAAGGTTTTATGCAGCGGGCGGGAGAAAAGAGATGAAGTTTGATGACGAGGAGGAGGAGATGAGCACTAAAGCGGCATTACTGAGTTCAGAAAACACTGTGTCCTAACCAGACGCGATGCGATAAGATTCCAGCGACAAATAATTTGTCTGTCCACACTAGATGCAACTGCGAGATGTGCCAAAATCAACCAAAACCCACAGCCAATCAGAACAGAGTGTGGGTGGAGTCAGCCAATCAGAACAGCGTGTGGGCGGAGTCTCGCGGCACTCGCAAGAAAATGGATAAGTAGCTACATAATCAAATTCACAAATATTACACCATTTAAACATTATTAAAAATACATAGGCTACTGAGTTACTAAAACAATCTTTGTCAAAGAATACACTTGTTTGATCACAGTTTGAACGTTCTTGTTTCCATTTGTTTAATTTGAAGATCTGAGGTGAATTATCCATTGCTGCTTTTACAGCCACAAAGCTGGAGCACTAAATGATATTCAGAGTCACATGACACGTTTTTAACATTAAATAAAGCACATAAACAGCACCTGAGATTATCATCGCCACACTTTGTGTTTGTTGTTCCAGCGCGACGTCGCAGAAGAATCGTCGCGTGTCGCCGTCGCGGCTGGTTAGGACAAACACACTAATGTGGAAAATAACCTTTTATCGCGTGTAGTGTGTAGTTAGGACACGGTGTTAGAAAAACTCACTAACACTAAATGTTAAAGTTACTGCATGAACAAAACTACTGCTGTTATTTTATCCAAATAGATGCTGTTTACAGATCGTAACATTAGAATGTTTCAGTCACGCCTATAAAGCTCAACAGAATTGAATGTGTAGAGAGAGAGGAGGGAAGATACAGCAAGATATGAGGTGAAACGGGAACAGAACGTGTTCAGATCTATGAAGTAAATGAAGCATTCCTGATGAGGTAATGTCTTCTCTGCTTAAAGAATTAACGGCAGCATGTCGTTTAACATCCAGCGCATTTACAGTTAATGGTGTGCTCGTGTTTAATTGCACATTCCCTCCTCCAGCGCTCTCTCACAAGAGCTTACTCACATTTATATAGTTTAGCATGAGAAAAAGACCTCAGAAATCTCACGTTTCGGAAAACATCTCAAAAACAAGCCTCTAACATTTATCAGCAAATAATCTGAGCCGCTTTCCACATTGATTTTGCAGATCTATACTAGTGCTGTCCGCATTGAATTAAAACATGTGTAGATATATAACACAGTATGTGCATGTTTGTTTGTGTGTATGTAATATACAACACAGGCGATGAACATTTATACATGATGTCCTGTTTAATAATGTCTGAACCTCATTTATAGGTCTGAACTGTGTTTTTCAATAAAATGTGTTTGAATGATGTGAAGCGGGAAAACATGTATGATTATAACTCATGCTTGATTCATATTTCACCCCAAAATCAAAAGAGATTATTTTGCATTAAAAAAACGCTTATTTTAAGATCATGAAGACTTTATGCATCGTGCCATTATTTTAATGAAAATGAAGCATATTTGCATTACTGTAATGCATATGGACATTTTAATGTTGAGTTATTCTTATTAGATTCACGGTATTTTTTCAGTAATTCATAGTAATACTTTATTATGGTAAGAAAGTCAATCATTTTTTAATTAAATCAAACTAAATGCAGTAAAACAAATACAAACATGATTATTATTATTAATACAGTAATCTCATTACAATAGAATGAAACTGGAATGAAGAATTGTGCTATTATTATGAATAACCATAATAATAAATACTTTAGTTATAATTATAATACCATTACATTAATTTTATTAATAATATATAATTATATCATTTTTCATACTAGTTTCTAGATTCTACTGTATTTAATGGGAAATTGTGCTTGTTTGTCATAAAAAAATGTCGTAATACAAAAAAACAAAACAATTCTTTATTCAAAATATAATGTCTTTATTTAATTGATTTTGGTCTGTAATGTGAACTGATTCTGTTCAAAAAACAGAATTTCTTAAGATTCCAAATAAAGCGGCAAATGACATGAAAGTTAAAGATGCGTGAATGTAACGAGTCTTCAGAATTCTGAGCATTACCACGGCGACAGATAAACGTCAGATTACACACACACACACACAACACAGAGAGAGAGAGACTCTAAATGAACAGCAGAGTCTGAACGTACATCAGACCGCATCACAAAAGTCACCGTGTGTCTCATAAAAGAAGCGTGAACTTGAGCAAACACACACTCTCGCTGCTTATTAATCAGAGCGGCTCATTTGCATTCAGGCCCAGACGAGGGCAGCCATACAGACGAGGGCCTCGCTGTGACCTTGACCTCTAGGGCCCTTCTCGCTCAAGCGTTCCCACGGTTCGGGACGAGCCCCACAAAAGCACTCGGGACGAGCGTTCGACTGAATATTTACGTTCAGAGCCGTCTAGACACACATTGTCTGTCCACAAACGTCCGTCTGAGATTAATAACCACAAACTCCCTGAACTTCTCTAGCGTAGCGCTGGAAAGACCCGAGCCTGAAATACTCGTTTAATTTGAGGAAAGCTGCGAGGGGACTGAAGGTTAGAGGCGTTTGTGTGTCATGATGCTCAGGTTTAGTCAGAATTATCTTCCAGTTTTCAGAATTTGGACACGTGCTTCTTCTCTCGGCATTACACACTCATTCAAACTTTCACACAGTCCAGCGTAACTATTCAGTTTACTATAAACACTGGTGCATTGATCATGTTTCTTGTTGAGGTGAAGTGCTGATCATAAACACTTTATTTTACAGTGTCCTTGTTACATGTTACATGCACTTACCATAGTAATAACAGTAAATTATGCATAATTACATGCAACTAACCCTCAACCAAACCCTAATCCTACCCTAACCCTATAGTAAGTACATGTAGTTGCTTAATATTACTCAGTACTTAATATATAATTACACTAACAATGACACCTTAAAATAAAGTGTGAATGTAAATAATTTTTCTGTGCACATTATTATTGTTTTAAATCTAAATCTTGAATAAGAATAAGTTCCTCTTGCAGCATCTCTTCTCTTTCTCTGATGATGTGGGCGGGGCTTTAACCTGTCACTCACATGAGATCAGCCAATAGCAAACCACAACCATCCAATCAGTTCCTCACAGCCACAATCAAGCCCCGCCCACATTTGTTCTTGAAGCCGTTTCACTCGGATAAACTTCACGATAGGGAAGAAAATCTTTTTTTAGGATATATAATACCAACAAAAGTTTGGGGTCAGCATTATTTTTAAAAAATGTTTTTTATGCTCATCAATTGATCAAAAATACAGTACAAATTGTGAAATATTATTACCATTTAAAATAAGTGTTTTCCATGTGAATATACAGTAAAGTGTAATTTATTCCTGTGATCAAAGCTGAATGTTCAGCATCATTACTCCAGTCTTCAGGGTCACATGATCCTTCAGAAATCACTCTAATATGATGATTTGATGCTCGAGAAACATTTATGATTATTATCAATGTTGTGCTGCTTAATATTTTTATGGAAACAGTGATGCATTTTATTTTAAGGATTCCTTGATGAATAGAAAGTTCAAAAGAACAGCATTTATTAGATATAGAAACCTTTAGTAACATTATAAATGCCTTTACTGTCACTTTTGATCAATTTAATGCATCCTCACTGAATAAAAGTATTAATTTCTTAAAGTACACGGACAGCTGACCTTTAAAGCATTATATAATGTTTCTTAAAGCTTTAATGTTTGTTTGCATTTGCCACTTTTACACATTTAATCCATCATTCAATGTCTATAAAAACAAAATTACATTTCTGACAGTTCAAGTTTCTTCTTATTGTTATTATTTCAGGCCCATTTAGTTTTTAATTCCTTTTCAGCACATAAAGGGTGCAGTCAGCATCTCTCATCCACTTCCTGTTCCTGCTGTGTTCTGATTGGCTGCCGTCATGCGCAGGAGGAGGCTGTGACATCATTACTATTTAGTGTGTTTTGTGCATCACATTTGGCGAATGCGATGTTCCTGCGACCCCCAAACACACACAGCGTCCGTTGACGCGTGATACGCTGAATTTATAGCTTGTGTTTCGCAGGGGGCGGAGCTTAAGAGTCATTTGCATGTGTGTTTGTCATTGCATCTGTTCAGACTGAATGGCATATGTTCAGCCAGTGAAGAGTATGCAAATGGACACATGCACCGATCCAGACACTATTCTGTCTTTGCGACACACACACACACACACACACACACACACACACACGTGGATGGTTTTAATGGGTTTCATTCAGACCCAGACAGACACCCCCCTCCCCTAAAACTACCCCAGACATGAACCCCAAACCCCTCATGTTCAAGTGCAAACCCCCTTCACACCCTAATCACACACACACACACACACACACTAACACGACCCCTAAACCTACTCATCACACACACACACACACTAACACGACCACTAAACCTACTCATCACACACACACACTCACACACACTAACCCGACCCCTAAACCTACTCATCTCACACACACACACACACACACACACACACTAACACGACCACTAAACCTACTCATCACACACACACACTCACACTAACCCGACCCCTAAACCTACTTATCACACAAAACTTTCTGCTTTTTTTATTTTTAATTTTTATAACAGATTTACAAGTGAGGACGTCCCTAAAGGAGGATTTTGGAGATTTTGTCAGTTTTAGTCACTTCTGGGTACAAATATGTCCCCAAAATATAGTTAAGTAGGTACACACACACACACACACACACACACACACACACACACACACACATACACACACACATTCACTCATAAACTCACATTCACACACACTCACTCACTCACTTTCACACACACATACACACACACACACACAAACATACATTATACACAAGCACACACATGTACACACGCATACACACACACATTGTCTCCACCATTGCACACTGTATATTAACAAAACATACTGTATGTTAATTATTATTGTTGATATATTATCTACACAAAATTTGGTGTAGAAACTATAAAATTTCACAACTAATAGTAAGAAACAGCAGTTAACACAGTGAACTGAACACACTGAAATGTGTGCATGCGTCTCCAGTTTTAAAAAGAGTTTTATAACACAACACGCGGATCGGGGACAGTGAAGTTCAGTTCGGGCGACTGATGAATAAAGAGGATGTTTGAGTTTCATCTCTGTCCTCAAACCCACAGGAGGACGTCAAAGCCTTTCCACAAGGGGAACGAAACACACGGATTCTGTCCTACATCTCTGACAGCTTCACTTCATCTATAAATAAACGTGTCGCGGCAGAATTAGAAACTCATTTAAAACTGTCTTAGACCCAGTTCATTTCAAGACACTGACAGTGGACAGAGCCTCACGCTCACACTGGCGTCTCTAACGTCTCAGCTCTTCCACACAGACATCACTGAAAATAAACAGAGAGAGAATGGACACTTTTGCTGAAGCCGTAGTTGTAGATGAGATCTCAACAGCGACTCAAACTCTGCTCAGATATCAAAGTCTTCAATCAAAGGTCAAAGATCTCAGGCTGAACTCGGGCTGCACCATTTGGAGGGGAAAAAAGAAAAGTTAAAATGTCTCCTTTTTTCTTTCTAAATAAAAATTCTAAATAAAAAGGTTTTTAAAAAATGGTTTGCTGTGTTTCTCCGCAGGGCTGCACAATTTTCACAATGAATTTGTGATTATAAATCGATTTTACAATAATTATTATTATTATTATTATAATACTAAATTTCAATATTAAAATAAGAAATATTACCGTCGTATTATTTTACTGTAAATAAACATCTAGTATTTAAAAATATATAATAAGATTAATAAATTACTATTATCATTTTATTATTATAACTAAATTAAAATATTAAACAAAATAATACATATTACAGTTGTATTGTTTTACTGTAAAATAAAACATCTAGTTCTAGAGAAAAATAAAATAATAATATCAAATTACTATTATTGTTATTTTACTATTATTACTCAATTAAAATAAGAAATATTACTCTTGTATTTTACTGTTAAATAAGCATCTATTATTTAATAATAATAATAATAATAATAAATTACTATTATTATCATTTTATTATTGTTACTAAATTAAAATATAAAACAAAAATAATACATATTACAGTTGTATTGTTTTACTGTAAAATAAAAAATCTAGTACTCGAAAAAAATATAATAATAATTATTATTTTTCTATTTTACAGCAGAGCTGTAAAAATGACTCTAAAACCATTTATTTAAATGAATTACAGCCTTTGTTATTTGATAATCGCGATTCCGGTTGTATTTCAGTCAATCACACGGCCCGGATGATCTGAGCCACAATGATTTTATAGCCCTACTACTATATGACATTTCTTGACTCATTTGTGTCTGTCTTTATTTCTTTCTTAAGAGAAACATATTGATATTTCATTAAAACACAACTGAGGCCTCCATTAAGCGTCCCGAGCCTCGAAAGATAGCATGCTTCTAAATCACAATCTATGAAGCTCATCTATTGTTTTCTATCATGTTCAACCACATGCACTTTCCGAGCAAACTAACTAATTACTCTCAGTCCTCCTATTAGAGACTCCTCCTAGTCTCGCCATGTCTCACGTTCCATATGTCAGCGACAGAAAACGCGCCTTTGAATGGATTGTTTCTCCCGTCAAGTGATTTGCATGCTCACGATCCGCGTTCACGAGCGATCAGCTGCTTTCTCCGACCCCTCCCCCCCGTCTTCAGCTAAATCAAGGATATGCAAATGCAATTAGACAGAGTTTATGAACCGCTAACGGTCGCACAGATGGCAAACGGTGGAAGACGACGCCATCTTTTGGAGGGAAACGGCTGGTTGGCAGAAGTAGCCGCCATTTTGTGTGTTGTGGTGCCAGCCAGATGCTCTTCACAGCGACGGGCGAACGCTGGCAGACGGGCACTGAGATGCGCTCGACTTAAAGAGAGCGTTAAAACAAAGAGGCCAGACATAATGAGACCACAAATCAGTGCGTGGGGGAACACAGAAACACTAAAGATTCATCTAGCAACCATTATGTACTTAAATGGTGAAGTGTGTGCCGAACCCTTTCTTTGAATACTTTCCCCTAATATTCAGTCACTTTAAATCAGTGATTGACTTCTTGAAAAGTGATGCTTTTAAAACACTAATCTCAACTCAACTCAACTTTGATTTATAAAGCACTTTCAAAACCATTAGAATGGACCAAAGCGCTGTCCATAAATAGTAAATAACTCTAAAATAGAAACATAAAATAACATCAAAACATGACAGCAAGAAAATCACGCAGTTCTCAGACCTAATCAAACGCTAAAATAACTAAGTCTTCAAGTCCTTTTTAAAAATAACCATGCTTGACGAGGATTTTAAAGATAATGGAGACACGTTCTCAAGCGCAGGAGCCGCAGTGATTCTGTTTGTTTGAGCAAATGGACAAGTTTGTTTGCCAACTTCTGAGTGGGACTGTTTGACCAATGGCAGACAGTGTCACAGAAGTAACACTTCTCACTTAGTTTTTGTTTGTTTGTTTGTTTTTGACTCTTGAGTAAGCAACCACCTGGAAACCCCCCAGAACACCTTAGCAATCAAAGCCCCCGTCCACCTTAGCCCGTATTCAAATTATTTTTAAGTTGCTGTACCAAATGCTAATGTAATGCTGTACCAAAAATTCCACCAATCACAAGCAAACCAAGATCTCTTTAGCTCCGCCCACTCCCATGAAGCACTGCGGATGACATATCGAGTCAATCTTCCTATGCTTCAGTATACTTAAAGATTTGTATGTATATGCATATTTTGCAATAAACTTAAAATATATTGTTTCTATAGATAGAATCGCCATTTTTAAATACATAGTTTTATATTCCTCGTTTTTAATTCGATTATGTCATTCGCAAATGGGATTGTAGTTCTTTCCCTCACTAAAGCCGTTAAGTTCAGTCTTGTCTTCTTGACTGGTTTTCAAATACTTTTTTGCTTCAAATCAAGTTTGTAATGTTATAATCATAATTCATTACATTTATATAGTGATTTTATGGACAATCAAAGCGCTGTACAGAAGGGGGAATCTCCTCAACCTCCACCAGTGTTATAGTTCTTGGCCTGGTTCACGGCTCATTACGCTTTAAAGATTGTTTTTCATGGGAAAAAATTAATGGAAAAAATCCTTCCAGAACCAACACTAACACACTATTTTACAAGCAACACACACTCTATACGATGTAAAAATCAAGTTGTGCAATTCTGTTTGGTGCCACAGAAATGACACACATCACAGTTTAAGAAGGCTAATCATCTTTTGAGTCTGACCGAGTGAGAGTGAGAGCTGTATTGAGTGTAATTTATTAATAATGTGTTGATTGGAACAGTATCTTGGTAATGAAACTCGATCGCGTAGTAAAACCCAGCGCTGGTCCGCTCACCTCGGCTGATTCTCCTTTCTCTTTCCAATCAATCAATCTCTCGGGCTGTTCTCCCAGTCTCCTCATCCCACTCTTCCGGGTCTCCTCATCCCACTCTTCCGGGTCTCCTCATCCCACTCTTCTGGGTCTCCTCATCCCTATCTTCCCGGTCTCCTCATCCCACTCTTCCCGGTCTCCTCATCCCACTCCTCCCAGTCTCCGCAGAGGACGAGAGTCTGTGAACTTCACATGTCTATCTCTCCGTCTCTCTCATACGGCCTTCTCTGCGGACACAAAAAAGACAAGTATCAGATTGCTCGATATGTCTAAAAGACTTCATGCAAATAGTTACAGTTAATGAAATGTGAGTATTTCTAAATACAAATAGGGGAAAGAAGTGTGTGTGTGTGAATGTGGTCGTGTTTTTGTTTTGTTTTTTGGTAATAATTAGAGATGCACCGCCACCGATACTAAATTCATCAGCCGATATACCGATAGCCGATTGTTCAGAATGATATCTGCTGATACCAATGTCATAACAATAGTTAATAGGAAAAAAAAAGAAACTGAAAAGTTTGTATGCAACTTTATTGCACATCACATAAGGTAGTTTTCATAAACACTTGTCTTCATGGCAAATTTATCCAAAAATATACATATATAATTAACAGTAAATAATCTCTCTAGTGTTTTTACAGCTAATGAACTGTGGATAACTTTCCTAAATGCAACACCTTGGGCCCTATTTTAACGATCTGAAACGCAAGTGTCAAAGTGCAAAGCGCAAGTAACTTTGTGGGCGGGTCTCGGGCGCTGTTGCTGTTTTCCCGGCGGGATAAATGACTCTTGCGTCAGGCGCAAATCTAAAATGGGTTGGTCTGAAGTAGCTTCATTATTCATAGGTGTGGTTTGGGTGTAACGTGAAATAAACCAATCAGAGCGTCATCTCACATTCCCTTTAAGAGCAGGCGCGCTTGTTCTAAAGCGGATTCCTATTGTAACGGCGGATTTGTCAGGCGCGCGCCAGGAGCGGTTCACAGCCGAGGAGACCGACGTTCTCGTCAGGGACGTTGGGGATGGAGAAACCCACCCAAATTAACTTCGGTTAAATAGGCGTATGATAATTTGGGTAAATGTGTAAGCTAGATGTATGCTTTTATGATAAATTGTCTATCTATCTATCTATCTATCTATCTATCTATCTATCTATCTATCTATCTATCTATCTATCTATCTATCTATCGTAATAATGTGTGATTTGCAAAAATGAAAACTGCTGCTTCTGAGGAGATGAGAGAATCAAAGTGTATGCGCGTTGTGCACACGCTACATTGATTATGGCCAAGCATGCGCCCTTAAAATAGCATATGAATAACATGCGCAACGCGCCACTGACTTAAAACTATTTTTTCCTGGTTAGTGGCGCAATTGTTTTCTAAACCTGCAAAATAGCATGAAGGAACGTTTGCGCCGGAACACGCCTCCTTTTTTGCGCTGAACCGCCCAGGGAGCGCAAGTTCATTCCCTAGTTTACCGACGTGCTTCTGTGGAGGGAAAAGCGCGCTTTGCGCAAGTGCAAAATAGGAATGATACATGCGTCGGTGTACAAAGTCAATTGCACTGGGTGCAAGATAGAGCCCCATGTGGCATTGTTCACCAGCGGTTTTATTGACGTCTATCCGCGATTGAAACACTGATTTAGAGATTACATGAGCCATGATATATATTTCAGTCAGTTCTACTGTATCTTTCAACATTCCTTCTGATGTTCATGCATGTTTTTTCATGCAATAACTTGTAAAGTGGAGGAAAAGACTGACTGAGATATTACAGCGATTCGTCACTTCACATTTAAGAGTGTCTAAGCGTCATTTATTGTTCGAATTTCGTGATAAAATGGACAGAATTTGAAAGCTGAGACTTTGTTTCTTATCACAAGTATCAAAGCACAAAGCTCTTTGCGATTATTGGAATTTAATGCGTTATTGTCACGATAACTCGCCCCAAAATTCAACACGAGAGAGATTTTCTTCACACACAGTTGCAGTCTGACATGTGTTAAACAGACACACTGAATATCTAAGGCTGTAATTTCTATGGAGCGAATTATGTGCCATAATTAAACAAACAAATCCAGCATTTTGCAAACAAACTCGATCTACTTCACAAAGGAAAACTCATAAAAAGCCAAGTGTCACACAATCATAACAGACAGATATTGATTTGTATGCACTAGATTTGGTATTTGTTCAAAGTTTACATGCAATTTGTAGGATGGTTTGTATTTATTTGTGAAGTATTATCTTGGCTCATTTATTTATATTTGAAAAACACAATACATATTTGTTACTCCACTGCATTTTCACTCAAACTGACCTTTGTACTTGCACAATTGCTTTCTGTTTGTTTGCGAGTCGAGTTTTCCTTTGTGAAGCAGATCGAGTTTGTTTGCAAAATGCTGGATTTGTTTGTTTAATTATGGCACATAATTCGTTCCATAAATTACAGCTTATGAACGCAGTGACTACAATATAAGGATGATATTTGATCGTTTTATGACGCTCAGATTTTTCCTAGTATCATCCTCAGATTCGATCTAGAACGCTGTCAGACTTTCTGTTGTGTTTGTCGTTTTTGTAAGCATGATTATTGAGTTTTTATAGCATATATGGACACAGTTGTCTCCTGTAGAGCTTCTTCACAGCTGAAATTAATGCATTTTCCAACATTAACTGTTATTGTCCTGCTTATCACTGCTTTGAAACAATCTGTATCTGTACAGAGCACTGAAGAAATGCATAAAGTGTGAGCTTTTTCTTTATCAATTAGTAATAGTAATTAAATTTTACATTTATACATGCTTTTACATTGCATTCAAGGTATACATTTTCATACTTGCATTCATAAATTGATGGATATGAGGAGACAGGAATGGGAAGCATTAGTTATGCATGCATGTTTGCTACTGTACGATTCTCTGGCGAGTGTAAGACGTGTTTTCTGTGAACTTAAACACACACACACACACACACACACACGTTCTGGACCGTAAGAGCTTTTTATTTGTTTCCCTGCTGGTTGGCATTTATAATTTGTATCCATAGTAACGACCCTGTTCTCCGGCTCCCTCTGCCACGGAGAAGGAAGGACCGAAGCTGAAGCTGACTGCGATTGGTCGTAATATTTGGGGTCAGTTTCTGCTGATGCTGATCGTCTGAATGCATCAGATAAGCTAGTTAGATGCAGGTGGCCAGAGAGCAGAATAAAAGAGCTTAGCCGCTCATTTTAGTAGTTTATCTGTGTCCAACTGTAGAGACATGAAACTGCATCCGCAACCACATTATGAAGTATTTCTGAGTAAAACTGCATATTCACTGCAAACATCAGCAGGCCCTCAGAGGCTGAAGGTCACTTTCACGTTCACCCTCCAGAACATCTCTGCATCTCCAGTGCTAATGCTTCTTTAGCAAATCTAGCTTTTCTTTACTATTATATATATAAAAAAAAATATTATTTTTTTTTTACCTTTATTTAACCAGGAAGAGACTCACTGAGATTTAAAATCTCTTTTTCAAGAGTGTCCTGGCCAAGACAACACACATTAACTTTTATATGAAATAGATCTTGTAATGGCAGGATAGCAATAGCTAAAAGAAATTTGACTATTAATTAAGATTATTTCACATTAAAGAAATAAACACCATCATAACGTCTTTTCAGATTTGGAGCAAGTTATTCAATGACGACAAAAAAATAATGTCTTTACGATATCGTGCATTGATGAATCATTCGCATTATAACCAATTTTGAGTTTAAATGCATCTCATATGCGTCATATTAATAACAGTAACATACTGTAAAATTACAGTAAAAAACTGTAAATTCTTGTTTTGCTGCTTTTACAGGTGTGCTGTACATTAAAAGTACATTATTTTGATTATTGGGTGTAATACAGTAGTAGGTCAACATGAAATATTTAAAGCATTATTACATAATTGCAGCACCTCTATTCCCAGTCTGTCTGAAACGCTCGGATTGAGTTCTGGTTTCAACGAAGCCCCTCCCACAAAAACTCAAAGTGCTCTGATTGGCCAGCTTACCTAGTGCGTTGTGATTGGCCAAGAGTGTGTCGGAAATGTAACGGCCCTTACCATAATCTCTTCAGCTTCTTTTAAACACAGTTAATAATGTCGCTGGTTATAGCCCGAAAGAGCAGATGATCAAGCTGATTGATCTGAGCCAGACTTGCATGACTTGCATTACTATACAGTTTTACTCTGCCAGGTTCAGGAAGCTGTTCTCTGAAACATGCATTTTGCAAAATCAAACTTTTGTGTTATACTACTCAGGAATAGCATTATAAATAAACCGTAACCTCCCAGACAGCAACATAGTGTCGGCCCAGATGTGGATTCCACGCGTGCCGGATCTGGGCCGGATCTGTGCCGGACACTATGTTTAACCTCTGAAAGCAAAAGCGCATCCAAACACACAGCGTCTCCACGACATGATGACGATTCCCTGAATCCTCGTCGTCTTTGTTGGACGGCATTATGCCTATATTTCACATTGTGTTGTGGATGTTTGAGGACATATTATCTGGATCAGTGTTCTCTATCAGACAGAATAAAACACTTTGTGCGAGACTATGAGCTTTGTGAGTTTGCAGATCATATACACACACAAACAGATACAAGGAAAACATTGAAAGCATCATATAACCCCTTTAAAAATCGCAGCGACAGCATTATTACGAGGAGAAAAAACATGATTCCCTTGATTTTTTTTAAAAATATTTTATATATATTTTTTATATAGCCTACTTTACTTTCTCTTTTTTTTTTAAATACTTGCACATATTTTATATGAGTTATCGAAAACACCAGCAAGGACAGCATCATATTTCATATCACCATACTCTACCAGTCAAAAGTTCATTTAAAAAAAAAAAGGTTTTGTCTCTTCTGCTCACGAAAGCTGCATTTATTGGATCAAGAATACAGTAAAAATAGTGAAACATATTAAAAATTAAAATAACTGTTTTCTATGTGAATATATTTAAAAATGTATTTTATTCCATGTGATGCAAATCTGAATTTTTGTTCAGCAAGGACTGCATCACTGTCAGCCGATAGATTTCTCTGTATGTCTGTAAAGGCTCGCAGAACACTCACATTTCTTGATGTGGAAGTGTGTGTGTGAAGCTGTGTGTGTGCATCGCCGGCCGGTCGCTGGGAAATCACCTGCGCCTCGAGTCCTTTAAGAGGAGTTTTCAAAAGCTGGGCTCAGTCCTTCAGTACATTAAGTCAAGTCAAGTCAAGTCAAGTTTATTTATATAGCGCTTTTCACAACACAGGTTGTATCAAAGCAGCTTCACAGTAATAAATTAGAACAATACATCAATGTTTGTTTCTAGTGGAACGTCTACGTTCGGTAATGCTGATCAATAGTATCGTTGATTGATTAATTCAATTAAATATCCCCAAATATCCCCAACTGAGCAAGCCAAAGGCAACAGTGGCAAGGAACCGAAAAACTCCATCAGGTGACCTAATGGAGAAAAAAAAAAAAACCTTGGGAGAACCCGGGCTCAGTCGGGGGCCAGTTCTCCTCTGGCGTTTATGAACTAGAGGTCGGATTTAACTGTAGGATTAAAAGTATTATATGAATGCCTGGCTGAAGAGATGCGTCTTTAATCTAGTTTTAAACTGGGAGAGTGAGTCTGAGCAACGAACAGTATCCGGAAGACTATTCCAGAGTTTTGGTGCTAAATGTGAAAATGCTCTCCCTCCTTTGGTGGATCTGGATATCCTAGGTATGACCAAAAGCCTCGAATTTAGTGATCTTAAAGAGCGCGATGGATTATAGGGCGATAGAAGATCGGTTAAATAGACTGGAGCTAAGCCGTTTAGGGCTTTATAAGTCAGTAGCAATACCTTGTAATTAATACGGGACTTTATAGGTAACCAATGTAGGGATGATAAAATCGGTGTTATATGATCATATTTTCTTGATCTAGTTAGAACTCTAGCGGCGGCATTTTGGACTAACTGTAGCTTGTTTATTAAGGATGCAGGACAACCGGCTAATAACGCATTACAGTAATCTAGTCTCGAGGTCATGAATGCATGAACTAACTTTTCTGCGTCAGAAACTGATAGCATATTACGTAGCTTAGCAATGTTTCTAAGGTGGAAAAAGGCTGTTCTTGTAACATATGAAATATGATTTTCAAAAGACAGGTTGCAGTCTAATATAACACCCAGGTCTTTTACTGTAGAGGATGAAGTAACAGGACATCCTACTATGTTAAAGTTGTATTGTGAGAGGTTTTGTGGGTGGTTTTTTGAACCGATAAGTAGTACCTCTGTCTTGTCTGGATTTAATAAAAGAAAATTATGCGTCATCCAATCTTTTATATCTTTAACACACTCTGTCAATTTGGATAATTTAGCGTTTTCATCTGGCCGTGATGAAATATAGATTTGAGTGTCATCAGCATAACAATGGAAACTAATTCCATGTTTCCTTATAATATTTCCAAGTGGCAGCATATATATTGAGAATAATAGAGGGCCTAACACAGATCCCTGCGGCACTCCATAGTTTACTGGAGTTATGATAGATTTTTCTCCATTTAAATAAACAAAATGGTAGCGGTCAGATAAATACGATCTAAACCAGCTTAATGCTTGTCCTTGAACACCAGTATAATTTTGTAGTCGATCTAAGAGTATTGTATGATCTATAGTATCGAACGCAGCACTAAGATCAAGTAAAACTAATATTGAGATACAGCCTTGGTCAGAAGCTAAAAGTAAATCATTTGTGATTTTAACGAGCGCAGTTTCAGTGCTATGATGCGGCCTGAATCCAGACTGAAACTTTTCATAGGTGTCATTTTCTTGTAAGAAAGAGCCCAGTTGAGCGGACACAACTTTTTCTAGTATTTTAGACATAAAAGGTAGATTTGAAATGGGTCTATAATTTACTAGATTATTCGGATCTAATTGTGGTTTCTTAATGAGAGGTTTTATAACTGCCAATTTAAATGTTCTTGGAACATGACCTAAAGATAAAGACGAGTTAATAATATTGAGGAGAGGCTCTTCCACTACAGGTAACACTTCTTTCAATAGTTTAGTTGGTATGGGATCTAATAAACATGTTGTTGTTTTAGAGGAAATGATAAATTTATTTAACTCTTTTTGTTCTATAGTTGAAAAGCACTGTAATTGTTCTTGCGGCGTGATAATTGAGGCTGAATTATAAGGCGCGATTGAGGATTGAACGTTTACAATTGTGGTTCTGATGTTTTCTATTTTCTCAGTGAAGAACTTCATGAAATCATTACTACTAAACTGTAATGGAATACTTTGTTCAGGAGACATCTGTTTATTTGTTAGTCTCGCCACGGTGTTAAATAAGAACTTAGGATTGTTATGGTTGTTTTCTATTAGTTTGCGTAGATGCTCAGCCCTGGCCGCTTTTAGGGCCTTTTTAACACCCTATACATCTCCTAACAATACACACGCTGATCGCCCTGAGCATCCTCGCATTGAACTAATTACAGCCAGACATTTCCATCTGAATCACACGGGAACGGAAGAAAGCAGCATGGGAGGAGAGACGCGCCGGGCCGTATTTACTGAAAGGACAGGCTTGTGTCTTTGAGTTGCAGGAACATAAAGAAGGGTAAACAAGGAACCGCCGAGCTAATTGAGCGGAACGCTATTCCCTGCGGAGAGAGGGAAAACCAGGAAAACACTGGAAGAGACTGATGAGCATTACAGCACTGATCGCTAAAAATATCGTTTTTGGTTCTTCAAAAAACTTTTAAGTGAACATTTTATTTTAAATTTTTTTAAAGGGATAGTTCACCCAAAAAAGAAAATTCGGTAACACTTTATTTTCCAATGTCCTTGTTACATGGACTTACCATAGTAATAACAGTAAATTATGCATAATTACATGCAACTAACCCTCAACCAAACCCTAATCCTACCCTAACCCTATAGTAAGTACATGTAGTTAATCAATATTACTCAGTACTTAAATATATAATTACACTGTAACAATGACACCTTAAAATAAAGTATAACCGAAAATTCTGTCGTCATTTACTTCAACTAAACCTGCATAAACTTCTGTTGAACATAAAGGAAGGTATTTTGAAGAACGTTGGAAACCAAACAGTTGGTAGTCCTGTAGAAAATACTATGGAGGTCAATGGAGACCAGAAACATTCTTCAAATGTTGAGTAAATGTTGACAGAATTTTCATTTTTGGTGAACCGTCCCTTTAAGACCAGTTCAAACCAAGAACAATAACTATAATGATATTATATTAGTGTTCACACCACTGATTGATAACATTTTTTATTCTAAACGCATGCTGTCGCTTTAAATGTTTGAGCTCTTTAAAGCAGGATGGATTCTGGAAAAAATTGTGAAATATTATTATAATGTAAATCATCTGTTTTCTATGTGAATATACAGTAAAGTGTAATTTATTCCTGTGATCAATTACTCCAGTCTTCAGGGTCACATGATCCTTCAGAAATCACTCTAATATGATGATTTGATGATCAAGAAACATTTATGATTATTATCAGTGTTGAAAACGGCTTCATATTTTTGTGAAAACCATGATGCAATTTATTTTTCAGGATTCTTTGATGAATAGAAAAGTTCATTTATCTGACATCTTTAGTAACATTATAAATGTCCTTACTGTCACTTTTGATCAATTTAATGCTTCCTCACTGAATAAAAGTATTCATTTCTTAAAGTACACGGACAGCTGACCTTTTAAACATTATATAATGTTTCTTAAAGCTTTAATGTTTGTTGTTTTGCCACTTTTACACATTTAATCATTCATTTAATAACTTTGAACGGTAGTGTACGTCATATACTTGTATTATGATATTTATTCACAAAACATGTAATGCAAAGAAATCATGATGTAAAATATTTTCATACAACGAGGCCTTTTAAGCTTAATTTTCAAATTCATTAAAGTTATGCATATTTTAAAATGAAATATCCGCCCTGACATCATCAAATGTTTGTCATTTTTGTGTTTCCACAGACTTTCACTTTTTGTTCAGTGTGAAGCAACTCTTGTCAACAGTTATTCCTGGAGCCAGAAATTATATTCCAAACATTTTCCCATGTTCAAAAGTGGACCAAATTCACTGTTTCAACAGTCCTCACACACACACACACACACACACACACACACACACACACACACACACACACACACACACACACACACACACACAGCTGGACCCCTATTATTTGGCCATAGATCAGAGATCTCATTGAATGTGTCGCAGTGTGTGTGTGTGTGTGTGTGTGTGTGTGTGTGTGTGTGTGTGTGTGTGTGTGTGTGTGTGTGTGTCTATAGAGTCTCACAAGGCCAAGTTTAACCAGACAGATGGATGATGGAAAACAATGAATAACATTTACTGCTTGATGAACTTTAATACACTAATTTGATTTAGTTTTATTCATTCCTGAAATAGAATTAGGATGTTAATGCAGTGTTTAATTTTTTTGCATCTCTCCGGATCTAGAGTCAGAAGAAACCATACAGTGAAAAGTAATTTGGTACAGAAACAATTTTCACTCAGAAATTGCTAGTAAATGTCATAAATGAAGAAACGGCCAGTAACACATTGAATAAAATGCGAAATTTTGAAATAGTATTTTCCTGTATATTTCCTGTATTTTATTTACATGTTTTAATGTGTATGTATGCTATTAAAAGCTTTTGCTGATATTAAATAATCTTTTGCTGCTTGATAGTTATCAGGTTTGATTTTGCACTTTAAAAAGCAAATGTAGTTTTTTTTTCTTGCGGATCAGATTTAGTGCCATTACCTAGTAGATTAAGTCATATTATATCATATTTGTACTTAAATTGATCCAATTATTAAAGCAAAATGCCACAAGATGATACCACTAAAATCACTGCAACTACTTTTAGTCGCAATATGATAAAAGACAACAATGTTTATGAAACGATATAGTATTTGGCTCATCCAGTCAGAATTAGATGATCTAAAACATTTATCAATGCGAATCAGTGAATCATAAACACAAACTGAGATGAAGCTTCATGCATGAAACACAGACAATCTCTCTCTCTCTCTCTCTCTCCCTCTCTCTCTCTCTCTCTCTCTCTCTCTCTCTCTCGTCAGACAGCTCGTTAATTTGCAGAACTTGGATGTGTGTGTGTCTCTCTCTGTCGTATATATTAGCGGTGTGACATGACCCTGGCGGGCCGAGGGGTGTTTTGTGTCTGGATGGCCGTGGGAAAAAGAAGCCCACTCTTTTCACAGCTGCGCAGCACCAATGGAGGCCCCGGGCCCCGACTCTCTCTCTCTCTCTCTCTCTCTCTCTCTCTCTCTCTCTCTCGCCCTGCAGAAATACTGCTCATTATTCAACCTCTAGTTTGCATAGAAATGTTAAAGAGGACCCGAACAACACCAGCCTCAAACATGCTCGCTTCTTTCTTTAGCTGATTGTGCATTCGGAAAGAGTCGTTGTGCAAGTGAATCTTAATAATCGTGTGTTTTTGTTGTCATTCTTCAACACTAAAATAAGACAGTTTAACTGATTTTGTGCAAGTGAATTTTAAAGGGGTGGTTGAATATGATTTGACTTTTCTAACTTTAGTTAGTGTGTAATGTTGCTGTTTGAGCATAAACAACATCTGCAAAGTTACAACGCTCAAAGTTCAGAGCAAAGGGAGATATTTGCTTTTAAAGAAATGGCTTTTTAAGGACTACAACAAACGGCTGGTAGAGACTACACCACATTCCTCCTGGGTTAGTGACATCACCAACCCTAGAATTTACATAAACCCCGCCCCCTGAACACGATTTATAGATTATCAAGGCAGAATATGCTAATCAGTGACTAGAAGATAACTACACATAAGCTTCATAAATTCATCAACTAATCATTCAGAAATGTTGTCTACATGTTGTCACTTCTTCTCGAGTCTCTCCATCTTTCTGACTCCGGTTTGAACATAAAAGGCTAAAAGTTTTTTAAATGTTCAGTGCATGTGTGTGTGAGGTAAAAGGACACGAGCTCTCGAAGCTCCGCCCCCTGTGCCGGGAGCAGCAGCTCATTTGCATTTAAAGGAACACACACAAAACAGTGTGTTTTTGCTCACCATCAAAAAGTGACAATTTTAACATGCTATATAAAAATATCTGTGGGGTATTTTGAGCTAAAACTTCACACACACACTCTGGGGACATCAGAGACTTACTTTACATCTTGTGAAAATGGCATTATACCACCCCTTTAATAACCGTATGTTTTTGTTGTCATTCTTCAACACTAAAATAAGACTGTTTTCAGTTTAGCTGGTTGTGCATGAGGAAAGATTTGTTTGTGGAAGTGAATTTGAATAATTATGGGTTTTTTATTGTTCTTGAGTGCTAAAATAATACTGTTTGTAGTTTAGCTGTAAGTGCATTCAGAAAAAGTCGTTTGTGGAAATAAATCTTAATCTTTTTTTTTTTTATCATTTGTAACCATGTCTTCAGTTTAGCTGCATTCAGAGAGTTTTGTTTGTGGAAGTAAGTTTTATCTTTTTATACTTAACTGTTTGTGCAAGAGGAAAGAGTCGTTTCTGGAAGTATAAATTTGAATAATTATGGGTTTTTGTCATTTTTCTTGTTCTTCAGCTCTAGAAATAAGAGTGTTCTCAGTTTAGATGTTTGTGCATTGGGAAAGTGTGGTTTGTGGAAGTGAATGTTAATAATTGTGCTAATTGTTAATGAGTCCCTCTGGGTCTCTGGATTCTTCACATGATCTTCTGCTTGTTTACTGCATCGGTTTCATACCAAACCGCATAATGCTGAGATCATATTGTGAAAAAAGGATAGAAGATAGTCTTCACTGAATATTTCTGTATTCTGCAGGTAATGATATTTGTTTGGTTCACGTTAGAATAGAAAACAAGGATTAGCTAATGAGTTTTTCTGAGTGACCTTTAGTCTTAACTCAGCATTGAGTTTATTCTGCTGTTTTAAACACTTTTTGCTCATATCAGCAATAAAATAAACCATAAATCTGGCATTATGCATTAATAGCACAAACTGGCGTTAGATCCAGAGAGATGAAAACACAACACAAATGCTATACATCAACACAAAAAACATGTAAATGGCAAACATTAACATCCTAATTCTATTTTAGAAATGTACTGTGAATAAAACATCCAAATTAGGCAAATTGTACATAAAACTGTTTATGAAACGCATATTAAAATATACGACGCTGTCTGTATGTCCAGCTTTTCTTCAATGGCATCGGATTAAAAACTGCAGTTTTACCTGAAGTGTGTGTGAGCTGAAGTGTAGAGTTCAGCATCGCTGACACACTTTCGCCACATGCTGAAATTAGAGAGACAGGAAAACATTAGAAGTAAATCATATTTCATATTTCGACAGATCTTATGGTAATTTTCTGTGCTTTTAAAATGTTATTATCATCACCAGCTGTGTATAATATTTCTTAAATTGAATAATGTTATTTAAAGAGGAACTGTACCCTATATTGTCTTGATTATGCTACAATTCTTACCATACATCATGTTTCAACATAAACAATAATAATAATGTCTGCCATGCTTCATAACTTAATTTAGAAGTAATTTCACTGACACTCTCTTGATATAAAGAACATAAAAGCCGATTATTATCATGGAAGAAGAAAAGAAACATGGGATCTCAACACAAGGAGACGTACATCACATCCGAAAATCATGTCAAAAATCCGTACAATAACTATAAATCTACAATACGCTGTCGAATACATAAAACGCCTCCAGCCTGGAGAGCCTGAGATGAGCATGATGTATATTTAACATGCATTCAGACCTAAAGATATGTTATGGTCAATATCATAATAATAGCATGATGTTCTCTTCAGAAAAGCGTGTTAATGTATATCAGAATCTGTTGCATCAGAATAAATCCTTGCATGGGCTTGTGTTGTGTTGGCTATAATATGCATTATGGATATCTATTGTGTGTAGCCTATTATATAATGTGTAGGTATATGTGTGTATGGTCTGACTCTGTTGAGCCAGATCCATAAAACATGAGCTCAACTGAAATCATTTATGTTCTAAGAACATATCATGTGCTTCATTTAATATGGGGAACGCATCCTTATGTTTTATAAATTATATTAGTCATGCTCATGCATTTCCATATTCTTATTCTGCATACTATTGCACTAGAAAGACTCTCGTTGTCAGTGTTCCTATATGATTCCCAAATATTCCTTGTGCATGCATGCACTGAAACTTTTAGCGGGTTTTACTATTAACACACCATTGAATGAGCAACATCACCGGACCAGCACACACCGCGGCGCGCGACATTGCGACAACAAATGCAGAACAATAAAGAACGACACGGACATTTGCAGGGCTAAAATACAACACACACACACACACACACACACACGTGCAGCTCGCCCGGAGCACCTGAAACAAACGCGCGTTCTGATGATGCCCACATGAGGAGTGATGCACGCTCGCGCGCTTTGCGTACACACGCTCCCTGAACGCAACATGCGTCATTAATGGATCCCACACACACATTTCTAATGCAATTCAGTTTAATGCGTGCATTCTGCCCGTGCACTTCCACAGAATCCTGTGTGACACACGCTCGCAGCACGCGCTCGAGCCCGTGTGTTCTTTCTCTCCGGCGCGCGCCTCGGGTCTGCGCTTCATGAAGTCTGTGGATTAGTTTCTACTTTCGGTTCTCTAGCTTTATGATATTTCATAGACTCATACAGCTAGATAACCAAAGAGAAAAACTAGCCCGTGCGTGTTAAAGGGGCCGCGCCGCTCCGGATGGAGTGTGTGTGTGTGTGTGTGTGTGTGGTCACATGTGCTGAAGACTGAGGATGAAGATCTGCTGGCATGAACTCATGCACGAGCAGCTTCTCACTGTTAAACTCATGACGAACATCCAGCTGTTAGAAATCCACATATTTCATTCTCATGTATCAGCATAAGGTAATTTAATCAAATCCCCAATGTATGAATGAATGAGGCATTTATATATATGTACTACT